>NC_000076.6:45398042-45698042 GCF_000001635.26 Mus musculus
CCCAAAGCTGCCTAAGCTGGAAACACTGGGTGAGAAGATTCTGTCATGGAAGCTGCCTATAAGCTGGGCAGAAAATCTGGGGATACAGCTTTCCCAGGTTGTCAGCCATATTGTTGTGAGCTTTACAGCAATGCAGCTACTTCTGAGTCAACCATGCTCCTGTAAATAACTCCTCAACCAAGTTCCTATAAGTCAACCTAAAGAGCTAAACTTGGGTGGGATGTATCCTTGGTCTGCCACTGGTGTTCAATCAGGGATGACTAGACATTTATTCATATATCCTCAGGGAGAATCCCACAAAGGGTACAGACAGAATTGAACTCAAGATTCCTGCAGCAGCAGAATTCATGAACCAGGTTTCTGGAGACAAAGGCTATATGCAAAGGCATCTCCACTCCAAACCACAAATATTTCTGATTAAGCACTCTGCAAAACAGCAAGAAAGGCTTTATTATTTGAAGAGAGATAGACAGAGATGCCTGAGGTCAGACAGTGGTGGGAAGTACTGCCTAGCCAGAGCGTATAGAAACCACCTTGAAATTTAAATCCAGGAACATAGGAATTTACTTAATCACAGTGACCTTTGCCTTATTAAAAAGAGCCACACTTTAAGGAAAGGAAGGGCTAGTCTCCAGGACCCAGCAACAAAACCCAAATACATCTACCTTAACTTACAACAAAAGTAAAGCCAGAGCAAAACATGCAGTAATACCACAGCATATAGGCCAAAACTCAATGCCTTATAAAGTTAAAATAACCCATACAGTTTACAACCTATCAGTCCAACAGTTTGGATAGAATAGCAAATTACTAGACATAAAAAGCAGGACAAAGTAACCCATATTCCAAGGGAAAAACATTCAAGAGGCTCAAATTTTCTAAACAGGAAGAAAACGAAGCAAGAAAACAATCAAACACATCAAGACAGCTGTTATATACACACTCAACAACTTTAAAAAGAAGTGGAAAATTATGACAGAAAAGTTACAGAAATTTTAGACTTGAAAGTTACAATGCTTAAAATGAACAAACTTACTAATAGAGTAAAAATATCTAAGAAACTGAAAAGCAGTAATCTTGGGCTGCCAAGATGGGTCAGCTGATGAAAGTATTTGTCACAAAGCCTGACAACATGCCTTTGAGTTCCAGACCCCATGGTGGAAGGAGAACTGACTTCTGAAAACAGTACTCTGACCTCCACATATGTGTAAAGCATTCCTGTGTAGACACACAAACAAAATAAATAAATGAGGTTTTTTTTTAAAATAAGTCAGCAAACTTAAGGATTGGTGACAGAGGCATTGATAGAAACCGATTACAAAGAGAAGATTTTAAAAACAAAAACAGAGGTCAACTATGTGTGGTAGATGGCCCCACACCTAGAAGCAAATGAATGGCACAAATTGGACCTAACTAGTTATTTAAAAAACAAACAAAAAAGGACTCAGAGTTCAGCAGTGCAGAAGTCAGGGGGAGAAGTGAAGAGGTGAGTATGATCAAGATATATTATATACAGTTTTCAAAGAGCTAATTAACACATTAAGAACCAAGTGAAACCAAATAGGAGCTCTGTGATGTACGGAGCAATCATAAAATAGTCTGAGAAGTGCAATTAGCAGCTGGGAGGTGACAGGAGAGAGGGACAGAGAGGGTAGCAGGGGAAGCTGGGCATGGTGTTACACATCTGTAACGCAGGCAGGCAGGCTGAAACAGAAGTTTAGTCTGAGAGCTAAACAGCAAAACCTGCTTCAAAATAACAACAAAGCCACAGAAAACATACAAGACGTCCTTGATGACTGTGCTTCACACTGCCACTGCAGCCAAGCTGATAACTAGGATCAGGGCTGCTGCAGACCAGGTGGATGTCCACCCGTGGTCCATGCTGCTGTCAGAGACCACATTAGGGTCTGTGTTTCTTGTTGCTGCTGGAGACGTTGGATGTCTGTGGTCCGTGCTACCACTGGAAACCATACGGAAGTCAAAGATCTATGCTGCCAGTAGCTGTTATGGGTAAGGAAGCGTCTTCTGAAGTTGTTATCAATAACTGCAGAGTCATAACTGAAAATGAGAGACACTGAAGGCTTCTGTGACAACCTCTTTCCTCTCAAAAATCAACAAAAAGAAACAGTCCAGACAGGAAACTATTGAAGAAAGTCCTTAAAAACTCTGACTAAAATGTAGCTCTTCACAGATAATGGCTTCTGGGGTACAGGGGTGGTGTGCTTGGGAAGGACTACATTATCTTTAACAGCTTAGCCATTGGAAATTTGACCGTATTCCAGAGAGTATATGAGCAACACAAACTGGACCTGGTGTTTTGTTTTGTTTTTTCTTATTTTGGGAGAAGGCACAAGAATGGGAAGGTAGGCCTGGGAGGAAAGGAAGTGAGTGTGAAGGGTTATATTGTGTGGAATTCCCAAATGATAAAATATTATGTTGAGGTGGGAAACAGAATCTAAGAGCTAGAGGATGGGTAAATGTCTTAGTTAGGGTTTTCATTGCTGTAAAGAGACACCATGACTAAGGCAACTCTTATAAAGGCAAACATTTAACTGGAGCCGGCTCACAGTTCCAAAGTCCATTATCATCATGGTGGGAAGCAGGCAGACATGGTGCTGGAGAAGGAGCTGAGAGTTCTATACATTGATCCAAAGACCATAGAAGAAGACTGTGTGCCATACTGAGTATAGCTTGAGCACAGCAGACCTCAAAGCCCACCCCCACAGTGACACACATCCTCCACCAAGACCACACCTATATCAACAAGGCCATAACTCCTAATAGTGTCACTCCCTATGGCCAAGCACTCAAACACATGAGCTTATGGGGACCATACCTATTCACAGCACCCCAGGAGGAAAGCTGGGAGATACTGCTATGTGGGCATGATACAGCTGTTGCACTCCATCAAGTCACAGAGCAAGAACAAGTCAGTCAAAATTCCAGCATGGCTAGCAGACGAGATGCTGAGGCCCTGTCCCTAGCTAAGGAACTATTATCAGTTGATAGCTGCTGATGGAAAAGGAGAGTCATTTTACTTTGGACTGTGGCTACGAGTAGGTTGCCCATGTCCCAGTAGATAGGAGAATTAGTAATTGGAATCTGTGGGCTATACAAAAAAAAAAAAGTTTTGGTTTTTCTGAAAGAGGCCATGATGTTGAGAGGGAGATGTGTTGTTGGTAGCGTCCATGTGGGAAGTGCGAGGGAGTAAGGGGGAGGGTTAACTGTAAGTAAGAAACATTATACACATGCATGAACCTTTCAAATAAGGAAAAAATAAGAAAAGTTATGTGTATTATTTTTCTCAGAGCAATGCAAGCAAGATGATAATGACTGCACCTGATAAGTAGCAGCTTTACGTCAGCATAACACAAGCTGGAGCCCGCAATGGAGGAGTGTTCCTCTTTCTCCACATCCTCGCCAGCATCTGCTGTCACCTGAATTTTTGATTTTAGCCATTCTGACTGGTGTGAGGTGGAATCTCAGGGTTGTTTTGATTTGCATTTCCCTGATGATTAAGGATGTTGAACATTTTTTCAGGTGCTAATCAGCCCTTTGGTATTCCTCAGGTGAGAATTCTTTGTTTATCTCTGTACCCCATTTTTTAATGGGGTTATTTGAATTTCTGGAGTCCAGCTTCTTGAGATTCTTACCTGTTCCTTTTTCTCAGTCCCCTACCAGATTTAGGATTGGTAAAAATCCTTTCCCAACCTCTTAACAGACACTCTTAACTCAAAGGAAGGCAGAGAAAACAGCAATCACAGTTGAAAGTTAACATTCCCTTTTCCATAAGCAATAAAAGAGGAGACATTACACAGTAAGATGAAAATTTGGACTGCACTAACAAACAATACTATATAACTAACACAATAAAATAACGCACTCAATATTTTCTAAATACACAGAGCACTGCCCAGGGCAGACCACATCTAGAAAAGCAACTAATGTCAACAATTTTACCAAGTTGAAATCTTGCCAGAACATGTTTTCTGACTCCAATAAGGCTAATTCAGAAATAAGCAATACATACAGGTTTCAATGTATTTGAGCACCACACACTCTAACACATATAAAAAAATCATAAGAGATATTAAAATAAAAAACTCTAAAATGTTAAATTTTGTGGCATGTGCCTGAGACGTTAAGAGCTTTAGGCGTTTCTATCTCTGAAAAGTTCAAAACCTTAAAAATCAGTGTTTATTTAGAGAAGTTCGAAAGAAAATAGCAAAAGAATCTCAAATTAAGTAAAACAAATAAGAACAGAAACAACTGATGTGGAAAAACTAGAAAATTAAAGGTACCCCTGAAAGGCACATTTCCTGTGGAAATGAACTAGAAATACAAACGAGAAAAAGAAAAAAAAAATTACCAGTATCAGACATGAAAACTGGACCACTGCTCTACCTTACCGACATTAACAAGATAAAAAGGGCTGCGTGACAGCTCAGCAGTTGAATGTTTGCCAATCACAAGGCCCAAAGTTCAAGCCCCAGAAGATTGTAAAAGAATGTGATTGTTAATTCAGCTTGTTAACTCCAAGGGGTCCGGAATCATCCACAAGACAATCCTATTAAGAATTAACTAAAACTGATATTTACAGGTATGTATGATTTCACTCCTCTCCCCCTTACCACTCTGGATCTATTTGCTAGTTCTTGAACTTATATTTTAATACTGTGAAGTTGGGATGGACACGTGCTGGGATGTGTGTGGGAGGGCAAAAGGGAGCATGGAGAAAGACAGGATTTAGAAAAGTGATGGTATCCACGGATAAAATTATCAAAGAATAAACAAAAATATGTTTTAAAGACAAAAAAAAAAAATTACCTAAAGTTAGGTTAGCTTCTGGGCATGCCTGTGAAAAAGAATCCCAAGCAGATTAACTGAAGTGAGAAGAAGACACACCTCAAGTTTGTGACACCATTCTACAGGCTATAGGCACTTTTAAGGTTGGAATGAAAGCTTTTTGCATTATGCGGTGGCTATGAGCCTATGAGATACAGGTGAAAGCTTATAAAGTGATGCATTTTGGTGTCAAAGTGGAAAGGAGTAGATTGGTTAATTTTGATGTCGACTTGATGGGATCTAAAGTCAACTTGATGTGATGCAAGTTTGTAAATATGCCTGTGGATTTCTGGGTCTTCAATTTCATTCCACTGATCAACATGTCTGGTATAACCAAAATGCCATGTTGTTTTTATTGCCATAGCTCTGTAGTAGAGCTTAAAATCATCAAAGGGTGCTGGTCAAACTGGATGGTTGCCTGTAAATGAATAAAAATCGATCTATACTCATCACCCCACACAAAACTGAACTCCAAATGGATGAAGGACCTCAAGATAGGACCATATACCCTGAATAGGACAGAAGAGAAAGTAGGGAGTAGGTGTGAACTCATTGGCACAGGAAAGAACTTTCTGAACAGCACACAACAGCACAAGCATTACGACTGACAATTAACAAACGGGACCCCAGGAAAGCTAGATGGTGTCCTTTACAGCAAAGGACACCATCATTCCTGCAAAGTGGCAATCTACAGAAAGGGAAAAGATCTTAACAATCTGATAGAGAGTTAATATCAAGAATATATAAGGAATAAGAAACAAGAACAAAACAAAACAAAAAAATGAACATCAAGAAAACTAATAACCAGATTTGAAAACAGGATATAAGTTAAAGAGTAAGTTCTCAAAAGATGAAACACAAATGGCTGAGAAACACTTTTTAAATGTTCTAATTTCTTAGCTATCAGGGAATAGCAAATTCAAACTACTTGAGTTTTCTTACACCAGTCCAAATGGTCAAGAGTAATAAAACACGAGAGCAAGTGCTGGTGAGGATGCAAGGAAAGGGGACGTGGTTCCATTGCTTGGGGGACTGCACACTGGCAGAGCCACTACAGAAATCAGTGTGGCAGTTCCCTAAAAGCTGAAAATTGGTGTACCACAAGACCCACCTACACCCCTTGATATAAATGCTATTAGATTCCCAATGGAATCTCTTCTCACTACAGAGAGAGTTGTACATACATGTTCATTGCTGTTCTCTATATTATAGCCAGAAATTTGAAACAGCCTAGATGTTCATCAACCATTATATATCATTAGATGATAATGAAAATATGGAACATTTACACAGTAGAACATTATTCAGTTATTAAGAAAAAGAAATTATGAAATTAATAGGTAAATGAATAGACATAGAAGCGATCATCCCAAGTGAGGTAACCCAGATCCAAATGGAATCTTCCAAGGAAGGGGAAGTAGAATACAGTGTCGCAAAGAGATAAAGGGAGGAGGAAAGCAGGGTAAAGGAGGAACTAAGGGGAGGGACAAATAACACCAATAGCCTTTTAAAGTGTGATATGGAAACCTACTACTGTAGCGGCTTCCTAAAATACATGAAAAAAATTAAATGTAACCACATATAATGGAGTTGACAATGCCCTAACTGGGTATCACATACCACCTATTAAGATGTCCAGTGCCAGAAACGGATTATATCATGTTGCATCATTGGTCAAAGGGATTCCGCAGACAACCCAACCCCCAAAATCACAGGCTATTGCCAAAGCTATTGGTTATTCTCCATAAGCTGTTGCTAATTTACTATTGCTAAAGACACAACTAACTGATGTCATTAATTTGAAAGCAAGCCAGCCAGCAGCCAGCCAGAGACGTTGAGCTGATGCCAAACTAGAAAATTTACCCCTACTGACTATTCATGGTGGTGGAAGAAGGTACTCTGCAGGCTCCTGGAGTAGAAAAGTAATCACTTTTACCCAGCTACAAACCCTTTCACCTATAACACACACCTGTCTGCAATTGTATTCACTGGTTTTGTGTGTCAACTTGACACAAGCTGGAGCTATCACAGAGAAAGGAACCTCCCTTGAGGAAATGCCTCCATGAGATCCAGCTGTTAGGCATTTCCTCAATTAGTGATTAAGGGTGGGAGGGTGGGTTCTATAAGAAAGCAAGTTGAGCAAGGTAGGGGAAACAAGCCAGTAAATAACATCCCTCCATGGCCTCTGTATCAGCTCCTGCTTCCTGACCTGCTTGAATTCCAGTCCTCAACAGCAATGTAGAAGTATAAGCTGAATAAACCCTTTCCTCCCCAACTTGCTTTTTGGTCATGTTGTTTTGTACAGGAACACAAACCCTGACTAAGACAGCAACATATACTGGGATACCATAGTGACACAAATGGAAGTAACCACTTTTTGATTAATTTTAAGGCCCAGTCTATGAAATGAAACTCATATATTACACAGCAAAAATGGCCAAGAACCTGAGATCAGATAGGTATAGACCTACTGTTATTAGTCTGTTAAAGGAATAGCAATAAAATCACTTGAACTTTTATACTGTCAAACACAAAGAACAGAGCATTGTTCAACCCTCAATAGGGAAGCTTTTTCTAGCAGTAGATGGTGATTAACATAACAGGGAAATAAGCAGAGAGACTCTGGAACACTCATCTCTAAATGTGATGATGTATGTCTTTATTAAACGTCTCCCCTCAAGGTTCAGGGAACGCTGAAGAAGGGTAATGACTGTAAGAAATGGAGGTGGTAGATGACTCCAAGGAAACAATGTCTTCCAGACCTAACATGACTGCTACAAATCTGAACCTAGAGACCATGACAGCATACACAAGGTCAGCAAAGGTTCACATCAGACAAAATTAGTGCTGAGAAGAAGCAGGCATAAATTCTGACCCCAGAATCTCCTTGCAATAGATACCTGCTAGGAAAGGGAAATTCAGTTGTCTCCAATCAAGTGACACTGGATACACTACCTACACTCCAGGGCAGGCCCATGCCCAGTAGTTGGCCAACACAAAACAGCCTCCATCATTGTGTTGCATTCTTTTGTATGTGCGCTACGTATTTTGGCTTAATGATTTTCTTTACTTTAGGCTGTCTATTTTGATTTTCACTTGGGGGTATTTTGTTATTGTTTTTCCTCCTCCTTCCCTCATTGAGAGAAAGAACATGAAATTAGGTGGGTAAGGTGATGGTGAAGATCTAAAAGTAGTTGGAGGAGGGAAAACATGATAAAATACACTGTATAAGAATGTTAAATGAAAATTTAAAAGAAGATTTTAAAATTGTAAGACTCAGCTGTAAGTTGTCTAGGGACACATAAAGCATAAAAATATGGCAAGAAAACGGAAGAAGTAATAATCAATTTGTGCTTCTCATACCAATTTTATATGGTGAGTCCCAATCCTGGTGTGACTTATTTATGGACAGACCACTTAAAAAAACTACATGGAACTCAATAAGCACTTAATAAAAAGAGGAAGAGACATGAGAGTTTGTGTTCAGAGAAAAGAAATGAGACTGTGAAAACACCAGGGAAATAAGTCATGGATGCACACACCAACTCATGGTTGTACACACCAAGACATGGATGTACACACCAAGTCATGGATGCACACACCAAATTATGGACGCACACACCAAGTCATGGATGCACACACCAAGTTATGGATGCACACACCAAGTCATGGATGCACACACCAAGTCATGGATGCACACACACCAAGTCATGGATGCACACACCAAGTTATGGATGCACACACCAAGTCATGGATGCACACACCAAATCATGAACATCCAGTTTCTGTAACTGTGAGAAAAACAAACATCTGCTATAAAACAAACAACATTATATGGTATGTGTTATTTTTAAGTTTTATAGAATATTCTTGTATTATTTCTATAATAATAAAGATATGGTTGGATAAACAAGCTAAAAGAGTTGGAAAAAGCCAAACAGTATATTAAAATATTCATGAAAAATACATTTTAATTCAGTAAGTCAATTTTATATACACTCCAAAAGCTGTAATAACAAGAATCTGATGGTTCTGAACTTCAAAAAGCTCACCCAAATTGCCATCCCTAGCATCTCTTATGTCTTTTGGACTTCATAAGATCTAAAGAATCCTTATGGATGTACATCATTGACCACTTCTCTCCAAACCTTAGTAGACTGCCCAATTTTTACTTAAACTGCATTATTAATAAATTATAACACCCTGGCTCATATGGTGCACGCACGTGCATGCGCACACACACACACATACACACTCACTCTCAGACGTGACCTGAAATAAAACCTGAAAAACCAAATTTAAAAAACCATTATCCCCACTGAGACCCTGCTCTTCCAAAGGACAGAGGTATGTAGAGAGGCTAGCTACTTCCTTTGCCCCTCCATCATCCTCATCTCTTTAAGCAAAAAGTTATTTTGTTGCAGTTATTACAGTGTATATAAAATTTAGTTATTGCAGTTTTTTAAAGTATATACAAAATTGACTTACTGACTTAAAATGTATGGCCTCACAAGTATAGACACCATACCTTCCAAACACAGCTTCAAGGAGAGCCAAAAGCCAGCTCTATGATCACATTAATAGTGAAAAAAACAGGCTGGTGAGATGGCTCAGAAGGACAGAACACTTGCAGCCAAGTCTGATGACCTAAGTTCAATCCCCTGGACCCACTCATTAGAGGGAGAGCCGATCCCTCCAAGTCATTCTCTGGCCTCCACACACACAGGTACAGATGTACCTAATTACATGCATGTAGCTAAAAATAATGAAAAGCTTGTAATGGAAAGAACACAATGAAGAGCAATAATCCATACAAAGTAATCTGAGGGAGAATGCTGCATGTTTCTAGAAAATATAGTTTCTATTGGCATGTGGAGTTAATTTACCACAAAGTTAGTTTGGAATAAGAGGATATTCTCTGGGGCTAAAAACATGGTTTTAAGATGCCAAACAGAATTGAAAAAAACAATGATAAAAGACAATGACAACAGAGGTCTTGGCTGATATTCTAAAGGAACTCAATTGACATTCAAAAGAAATACAGCAAAAAAAGCAAGACAGGTTATGGAAATACTAGGAAAAAGGTCAAAACTAAGGACTAATTTAGGAGCACAGGTGAACTAGTCAGCAAAGAGTAAATCAGGAAGAACAGAAACAAACAACATGGGCAGTTTCTTTTTCTTCTTCTTCTTTTTCTTTTTGTTTTTTCAAGACAGGGTTTCTCTGTGTAGCCCTGGCTGTCCTGGAACTCACTTTGTAGACCAGGCTGGCCTCCAACGCAGAAATCTAAAGACATACTGAAGTAAACACACAGAACTGACAATATGCAGTAGAATGTGGGATGAAGGAAGGTGGTGTGCTGACAAACCCCAGGATGGCTCTCTGTCTGGTGATAGCCTGCCACTGGATTCTGAGAAGGCTGTTGATGTGTATGATAAAACAGTGTTCCCATTAAGTTCTCATCAGAGAATGATACGTCTTTTTGAGAACCATGTCCACTTTATCTTTGCTGCTTATGGTCTGCATGGGGCTAATGTGACTCCCCAGCATATTGAATAGACCAGAGGATGGCACTGTATTCTAGATCACTAAAATCAATGCTGGGCTTCTGTCAGAATTGCTGGGAATTAAACCCCTCTCAATACTATGATTGAGCACTTACATCCCTATGTGCCTAAGACCAATTTTTATTTGACTTAAAAAGCTTCATCCCTACATCCTTAAATCAAGGGGGGGGGTGCACAATGTTTGTGTATCAAAATTCTGTGGAAAACTTGCTGGAAACACCAAGGTCCCATGGGACATGAGAGCTCTACTATTCATGCACCATGTTCACAGCCCTGGATACTAACCATTTTTACTCACCCCCATCAATGATGTGCTTTCTCTCCGAAAAGCAAGGGAGATGTCTGATTTGTTTCCCTTACTAACTCAGTTTAAAATAACAACCAGCAGAACAAAGCACTTTTAAAATGACTGTTCTTCACCAGACAGCAGTAGTACATGCCTTTAATCCCAGCACTCAGGAAGCAGAGGCAGGTGGATCTCTGTGAGTTGAACGCCATACTGGTTCAGGACAGCCAGTGCTGTCCCAGAGAAACCCTATCTCAAACTCACCCCCCAAACAAAACAAAACAAACAAACAAAAAAAAAAACCACATACAAACAAAATAGAATACACTCCATTGACTTTTTTCAGATTTAATCCTTGTTCTCTGTTTATTTTAGCTATACGAACAATTCATTATGTATCTGTATGCATGTGTAAGTATGTAAAGAAAAAAATGTGTGTGGCAGTCAGCAGACAAGCTCAGCCATCATTCTTTAGGTACTATCCAGTTTGTTTTTTCTTTGTGTGTGTGTGTGTGTGTGCTCATAGGTGCTTGTGTAGCAAGCTCATGTGGGAAGGTCAGAGGACAACAATAGATGATTGGGTTTTCTCCTTCTACTACATTGGTTCTGGGGATCAAACTCAGGTTGCCAGATTTGTCGACAAGTACCTTTATTCACTGAGCCATGTTGATGACCCAGGTATAACTTTCAGAGTTGGCTTTCACCTTCCATGTTGCTGAGTCAGGGTTTCTTTTGCTTCTGCTCCTACACTGTGCACTCCAGGATAACCAGCTGTTATTCTTCTGTCTCTGCCTCCTCTAAAGTGCTAATATTACAGGTTACCAAGCATCTGGCTTTTTACTTGAGTTCAAGAGACCAAACTCAAGTCACAAGATTTTTATGCTTTTTACCTGCAGCCCCCCTACCTTGTTTTGAGCATTCTCTCACTGGCCTGGAACTTCCTGAGTAGGCAGGGCCACCACCTAGCTACTGAGTCACAGGGATTTATCTGCTGGTTTCTAACACCCTGGAATTATGAACACACAGCTCCACATGATTTCGTAGGTTGGTTCTGGGAATCAAACTCAAGTCCTCAGGTTTACAAGGCAAGCCCTCAAAGTATACATAACTTTAAAAATCTAACATGTAAAAATGTATGTTTTTTAAAAGGACATTATATGGAAACCTGCTGATGATGAATCTGATTTTACAAAAATAGTAGTCTGCTTTACCTAATTACTACTTCCAACAAGTATATGAAGAAATTGTTACATGTTATAAATTATTAATATAAAATTAATATAAATTATCTTATTATAGTAACAAAATAACATTTTGACAGCAGTGCATGCTCTTAATCTATTTAACAAAACTGAGAATGTTAAATTCTACTATAAATGTAGAAGAATATCTGAGAGCTCTTTAGCTTCATGAGAGCAGAATTAGCTTTGTCTTTCATTACTGGAGCTTTAGCCAGTCCCCTGTGTTTCTTGAAACTGAAATATAAGGCTACTATTTCAGTGGAGGGATTTAACAGCACATAGGGAAATTTTTGTTGACTAATATTCAATTTGACCATACATTATTCTGTTCTGAAAAAAAAAACCTGGATACCACAACTATGAGATATGATACATAAGAATTTATGACTAATTTCTAACATGTAAACAGTGCCATCATGCTTCTCCTAACAACATGCCTAAGGACAGTCCCGTGGTAGTGGGCTATTATTCTAGTGATAAAACACACATAGTTATTACTAGAGCCTACATATATTTCCTTTTTCACAATGATCTTGTAGTTTAAGTTATCCATCTCTCATCAGAACTTTACACTGAAACAATGCAGTTCATATTGTCCTTCCAATGCTATTAGTTAGATTGCTTCCATTTGTTTTTTCCATACAGACATTATACATTTATCACACTTAAAACAAAATGATGATCAGAAAATCGACTTAAAATTCTGCTTGCTCGCCACTTGGCGTCTGACCATTCCCATTAGAGGTCTGGGGAGACCTCTGCCACACCGAGATGAAGCTCAGCCCCACACAGTGTCTGGCAGAGGGTGATGAGAACGGCACATTGTCTGCCTAGTCTGCACAGAGGTCACAGCAGGGAGAGCATCTGCTAAGAGAATGTGAATGGAGGAAATGACGGTAATTGCCTCATTAAAGAACGCTGGTCAAATCATCACAAGAAAGGACAGAAAACCCACCTAAAAATTAGGTCTATAATAGACATTTGGGGTTAGAATTTTTAAAAGTGCAAAAAAGAAAAAAATTGAGAGACTTGGGTATACTATTGTTTTTTTTGTTTTTTTGTTTTTTTAAACTTTCATGGGTGCTCCATAGTTTAACAAAAACATGGAAGCAACATCAGTTACCCAGCTGTAGCCGTTAGTAGTTGTTCAGAGTATGGATGCAAATTCACAGCTACCCAGGGTACAAATGGAAAATGAAGGGCTGTGGGAAATCTCTAACAAAGGATCAACACACGAATTCTGAAATTACTATACGAGAAGCAAATCATTAGATAGCTTAAGAAATGCTTTTAAAGAGGCAGGATATAAAGCTTTAAACAGCACACTCAAAAAGACAAAGCAGGAGAAAAGAACAAATTGTCTCAATGCTTGCTTTTTCTTCTATTTTCTACTCCCAACTTAAGGAAAAAAAAAAAAAAAACAAAACAAAAACGTCGATTTTCCTTGCAATTCATCAGTGTGTACCCAGAGCTGCAGTTCAGGAACTTTCAATTCTGAGGCAGTAGAAGTACATTATTTATCTAACATTATTAATAAGTATTTTATAGTAAATATTTAAAAATGTGGGTTTTTCAAAATAAATATCCAAACTAGTCATAAATTAAACTAAACTGCTATTGACACATTATTTTACATTTCCTGATATTTTGAAGTTAAGTTGTATGAACTTCATCTATATCATACAGCCTAAATGTAGCATGATATAATAATACCCTAAAGTTAAACATTTTTTCCGAATCTAACAGGCATGGTAAAATTAGCTTGTTATACCCATAAGCCAGGTTTAAAATAAGCGAGCTATTTGATGACTTTGATGTTTTGCACCCAAAATGTGCTGGCTAATTTTTCCATCCCATTTACCATTCCAGTCTTTAAAGTGCCTTAATCTCCTGCCCTCAGATGTTGATCTTGTAAGAATAGGGGTCATAGGTCAGAATAGACAGACCTCAAAGGATCTGGCCTATCAATTCATGCCTGAAAGATTTCTCTGCCACAATAGGAACCTACTAAACAGCAAATTCCTAAATCTAATCACAGAAGTATCAGGGTGAAACAGTTATTTATTGGAATCCGTTGATTTACATTTTTTTTCAAACATCTCTAGCATCTAAATAGCACTGAATTTTCTTTTGGAAATAGGTTTTGTGATATAGTACATGTGAAATAATACCACTGAAGGAGTTCTTAGAGTAAAACAACAGAGTCTAAGCATCGGCTTATTATTTTCAGGAATGCTATTAAGATTACAAAAGCCGTAGCATTAGATTTCCCACGTAAAGTAACTAGAAACCTCCAAATTATCCTGTGGAGATAATGAATGGGAACATTCTAGCAGCGCAGAAGTGGACTGAGGGAAGAGCTACCACCACCCAATTCACAGCTCTCCTGTTCTGATGAAGAGGGTGCCCTGCAAACACTTTGCATGTGAAAAATAAAACATACAGCTCTTCACTAGGCAACATCTGCTGAATTTCCTAAATCCAAATCTCTTCCAAAACTTTCTTATAAATTTAAAATAATCTGAGTCCAATTACGCATGATTGTATAAAATCAACTATCATATATCTCCATGTAAAAAACCAGGAGTGTGTGCACGTGTGTGCTTAACTCTTCTGAGTTTAAATTAAGTATCATATAATTAGATTCTATTTATACTCAACCTGGTCTTTTTGGCCAAAAAGACAACATATCATAATATGTCATTTCAATATTGACCTACCAAGCATGCCAAATTTGGAAACAAGCATAAATAAAAACCATCCTGAACTAAAGACTCTTAATAGTAAGAAATAAAGGGATTTTCTGCCTTTCTACTCAAAAAACCTTAGCAATTAATATTCTTTAGAAACAAAATACTACTTTAAGTTATGTAGAAGATGAAAAAGTACTCATGTGCTAATATAGTTTAAAAATTAAATATTACATCACATTAATTGGAAGCACTGGAATATTCTTATTTTTTAAAATATAAATTACTTTAAAAAAATCTAAGTCACCACTCCTGAAAAAGTCTTTCCATAATTATCAGAGTATGGTTGGATCAGAAGATGTGGAAGGTTAAGGGGAACAAAGACAACAGTCACTGTGCTAGGGACGGGACAGAATTACAAGAGGGAAAAAGCGAAACCGTAAGCAGACAAGTCCCAGAAACAGATGTCTATACCCACAGACACATCTTCCCAACATGAATTCACTACAAATGTTCTTAAAAGTCACATATGTGTCATTTACTAGTTATTTATCAAGTCACTTCATCTGCACAAAGATTTCTAGACCAATTTTGTCACTGCTGCCAGTCAGTTTAGTCATTCCACAAATCTGTATAAACTAAAACTTTATGATGAAATAGTTCATTCCAAAATGTAGTTTGACAGAATTGTGTCATGTAAATACAATGGCAGACAAAATAATCAGTTTATTAGCCTACCTAAAATCTGTTAAAATTGACTTCTTTTTTCATAACAAACTGTGTTCTTTAGAAAAGACTAGGCTCGTTCTTAAGAACAAAGCATTAGGTCTCTAATTTTTCACCAGCCACCTCCGGTTTATAATGAGGAAAGCAACAGGGTTTTCTTATTCTTATGCTTCTGAAGATGAACAGAAAACAAACTAAGTCGTAAATACAAAATTATTTTATCTAACATTGTAAGGAATCTTTTCTAATATGGAAGACTTAAGTATACAGAATGAACACTCTAACAGATTGTATCTGAATGATTCCTATGATTCATACACAAAATGAATCAATCTAAACATTACACCAGATACAAAGCTAACTCTAAATGAACTAAACAGATGAAAACATACAACTATAAGAATAACAAAAACAAACCATCCTACCAGAGAAACATAGGAGAAGATACTGTGATCTGGTGTTAAGCAAAGAATTCTATCTATCCATCCATCCATCCATCCATCCATCCATCCATCCATCCATCCATCTTTTGTTTATTTTTTTGAGGCAGGGTTTCTCTGTGTAGCCCTGGCTGTCCTGGAATGCACTTTGTAGATCACGCTAGCCTCAAACTCACCAATCTGCCTGCCTCTGCCTCCAAAGCACTGGGATTAAAGACATGCACCACCACATCCAACTTTCAAGGAAAACATTCTTAAGCATGACATTAAATGAAGACTAATTAAACTTTCTTCATCAGAATAAAAAACCTTTACTTTATAAGATTATTTATGAGAGAGGAAAACAAGCTACAGAATAGAAAAATATTGGAAAATATTTATCTGGCAAATGTCCTGCATCTACAGTGTATATTAAAAATTCTCAGAGTACTACCGAGAAAATAAATAACTCAGAAAAAAATGGGCAAAAATACAAACAGTTCATCAGAGGATAAATATAATAGCATCAAAATACCATGTTCAGCATCAGCAGCCATTACTGAAATGAAATTCTAACCACTACAATTTACCCTAATTATAACCATGACCACTATATATAGAGTAGCAAAACTTAGGTTCACTTGAAAAGCATCAACTATTGGCAAATATGCATAGCAGGTGGCTCACATACTTCTGACAAGAATGCAGGAGAATATGATCCTTCTATAAAGACAAAGTTAAACACACATCCATGACCACTGAAATCCCACTCCAAAACTGAAGACTAATATTCACAAAAACCTGTACATGAATCTTTTTAGATTCTGTTCGTAACTGTCCCAGCTAGAAAATACCCACAATACCTCCACAGAAGAATTAGACAGACACTGTTAGAGCCTCATAACATAATACTAGGCAACAACATAAAAGAATGTACTACTGATACATTCAACATTGCAAATGTACTACTGATACATTCAACATCTCAGATAAATTTCAAAAGCATTATAATAAAAGAAAATGGAAAATTTAAAAGGTTGTGAAACATATCTGTTCATATGCCATTCACAAAAACAAAATCAATAACAATATGTAATACCATGTTATTGGTTATCACAGTTATAGATTAGGGATGGGTAGCTATAAACAGCAGTGTGGAGTTTTTATTGGGGGGAGGGGTTACTGACTGTTCTGAGTAAACCTTGATGGTCAGAGGGGTAATGTAGATGTATAAGCATTCACAGGACTGTGCATAAAAGGAAAAATGGTTATTTATGACAAGTTGATAAGTAAAATCAACATTCCCAATAAGCAAAACATACAAAGATGTACTAATATTAATTTTTCTCTTCAAAAGTTTTTAACTGGAATTCTGCCTTTTTCTGCTTCAGTGAACCAATGCAACTTACCTACTGTCATTTTTTTTTAAGTATCCAGCATTAAGACCAAGGCCTTGTACATAACAAGGCAAGAACTTCCCCACAAATCCATGTCCTCAGCCCTAACATTCTTTCAAATTTTTGAAAACTCTAAGTTCAAAACTTGCTTAAGGGATATCATAGGAACCTATTAAACAGGTATTGAAGCTATTAAGAAGATGTTGCTAGAAGTGGAAATTTGAGCACTGGAGTCAATAAAGATTCTATAGATTATAAATCATGGGGAAATATAGAAACTAATGGCTCTGACTAAGAAATAAATGAAAAACTTTCAGTGTAATGAAGAATGGATGACTTGATGTCTTAAGACATCTTCCCCGCAACAAAATGCTTACTACTTACAAAATGAAGTGGAGAAGTTTGCCCCATAACATTTTGGTCACATGGTTAAAATTAAAAATTATCACTTAATAAAACTTAATGCCACTGTGGCATCTGATGACAGAATAGCACACAACATGACTGCTGTGACAGCCTTACTGAAAATGAATAACCTCAATCTATCTTTGAAGGACTAGCACACAAACACAAACTACAATTTGGATTCACCCCAGTGCTTCAAAACTCACACCTTTCATTCTTTTATTGACTTTAAGTGAATAGGCAGACAGAAATAATTTGGTTAAATTCAAGTTTCAAAAAACTTAGCACAGTACTCCTAATTTATAAGCAATGTAAGAGTAAGAGAAGCAAGTTTAGGAACAGTGGAATGAATCTATTTGATGGATTCAGCATTTGGGGTCCATTTCCAAGACAACTAACTCCGTCTGTTTAAGTTACTGTCACAGACTATTCCTGAAACAATGAACTATGTAGGGAAGTACTGCTCTAAATAGCATGACATCTAAGGCATAAGAATGAACTAAAGCATGTTTGTGTGTGTGTGTCTAAAATTACATTTGTTTAGCTACTGTGGGTGTACATGTTGTAGGCTCATGTGTGCATGCAGGCCATGGAGCGAGTATGAAGACATGAGACAACTTGTAGGATTTGGTTCTATCCTTCTATCATGTAGGTCTCATGAATCTTGGGTGGTTCAGCCACCTCAACAGTTGTTTCACTTTTGAAACAGGGTCTCATATATATATCCCAGACTATTCTTAAATTTGATATACAGAGAAGGGAGGACCTTGAATCAGTAGATCATCAGACCTCTGTATCTGGAATAGAGATGTAGAGCTGGAATTATAGTGTATACAATGAAGCTTGTTTTTGCAATGCTGGGGATGGCTCAGGAGTTCATGCTTGCTAAACAAGCACACTACCAACTAAGGTATATCTCGTGCTCCCAAATACATGTTCTTTATCTGTTGTCTGTTTTTTGTTATTTTTTTTAAGTCATAAAACACAAGTTTTGGACAATGAGGAATATGTATGTATGTATGTATGTATGTATGTATGTATGTATGTGTGTGTGTATTTTGCAGTGCTTGGAATCAAACCCAGGGCTTTGAGCACGGTAAGCAAGCACACTACCACTGCACAGCTACATGTCTCCAGCCCTACGAGATGTTAACATGGACTATTACCTATTAGGGAATGCATTATACTTATTTTGATAAGTGGGAAAGTACTATGGAATTTGTAACACATTTTACAATGTACACTATATGAAGTGTATTTTACTATAGAATGTAACATCAATATGGAGGAGTGCTGACTGCATTGCTTTTTCTACTTCCCTGTGTTTTGAAAATGTTCATGCTAAGAAGTAAAGTAGAAGAAAATAATAATCATAGAATGTATTGCTGACAATATAACAAATTAATCCCAAAGCAGCTAGTTTAAGATACAATAACACGGGCTGGAGAGATGGCTCAGTGGTTAAGAGCACTGACTGCTCTTCCAGAGGTCCTGGGTTCAATTCCCAGCAACTACATGGAGGCTCACAACCAGCTGTAATGGGATCTGATGCCCTCTTCTGTTGTGTCTGAAGACAACAACAGTGCATTCATATATATATAATAACTAAATAAAAAAAAGATACAATAACAATAAAATAAAGTAAAATAAAAAGGGAAAATAAACATACAGAAGCACTATGAAATTCAGAACATTTTATAAGACTTTTTTTTGGTTGTGTCACACATTTTGGAATAAGCATGAAATTTGATTAAAAAGTCTTATAATAATTATTTTGTTTCAGAAAGTACACATGACTAATATTCATTGAAGAAATCAATAGTCATCAAAGCTCTCAAAAAACAAACCACTGCCTTAGTAATTTTCATAGCCATTAGTTGATAAAACCCATTTCTTTACTTTTTATATATACTCTTCTATGTATATGTATGTGGTATGTACACATATGTATGCAGGTGTGTAGGATTGCAGATACATATGTGTGAATCCGTGTGGAAGCCCAGGGTTGAAAAGGGGTCTTTTTTATTATGCTCCCCCTTTTTATTTGACGCAGGAGCTCTCAACTGAACTAGAGTCCACTGATTCAGAATCTAGCTAGCCTGCTTGCTCTAGGGACAAACTGGGCACTGGAATTACAGGCAGGCCACCACACACACACACAGCTTTTATATGGGTCCAGGAGAAATGGACTCTGACTGTCAAGCTCTTTAAATACTCAGCCATCTTCCTATCCCAAGTTCTACTTCTTGCTACCTTACTGTTAAATCTGTCCTCATTCTCCTCAGGGGTCCCCGTGCTTATGTGAACATTCTGTTGGAGGACTCCTTATATTTGTTGCTGTTTTGATTGAAACAGGGTCTCACTATGTAGCCCTAGCTGGCCTGTAACTTCCTGTCTAGATCACACTGGCCTCAAGTTTACAGTGTTTTCAAATGCTGGGATCGTAACACCTCATCTGGACTGTTTTTCTAATATTTTATAAAAAGTGACACGGGGAAAACTAGAGTTGCTGAATCTGGTGACAAGGATTACAGCATCTTGAACAGAACAAGAGTGGGACTCATCAAACATCAACTGTGTCAGTGTTAACCAGAGTAAGACAATAGATGTCAGCAACTAGAACAGTAACCATGAAGTCTGTGCTGGTGAGAGGAAACACAACAGGCTAACTTTACTCTAAATTCATGTCTACTAATCTAGTGAGTTTCCAGTACAGCCTTGAAATCTTTTTTTTTTTTTTTTCTCACAATGTGTATACCTTCTTTCTTGGTAAGTCTGTGCACCGAGCAAGCAGAATAAAATGGCACAATAGGTCATCTAGTCCATCTTCATATCTACTTACCTGTCTGGAGGTCAGGCAGATCTCAGAGCTATGCTTTACATTCTGTCTTTACAACCACTCAAAGAAGTCACTGCAGGCACCACCCTCCTCTCTCCTGCATGCTGAATCTTTCCTTCCTATTAAACCATTCCCCATCAACACTTACATGTTCTGTAATTTCCTAACATTTAGAAAATGCACCCCATTCTGCTTCCTCTTCTCCCACTCTGTTCAACAAGATCCCCAGGTTTTGTTCCTACCAGTCTACAGAGCTGTTCTTGTCATGTACATCTGTGACTTCTGCGTTGCCAAGTGGGTGAAGGCTCAGTGTCATCTCAATCATTTACAACCAGCATCTCCATACAGCCCTGATATTCACCTCCTTGACTTCTCTTTCCCCTCTTCTGGAACAAAACCCATTCTAGAAGACCCTCCAGTTGTCACTGCTTTCTCAGTCTCTTTCACTGCTCCTTCCCAGTACTACAATAACCCAGAGCTATTCCTCTTTCCTTGCATTATGGGTATAAACATCATTTCACCAACTGCTGCTCAAACTTTATTTGCAGCTCATATTATGTACCTATCCACTATGCTTGTAACCCTCTGGAAGACTCATCACACCCCAAGCCCATCCTGCAGTTTTCCCCATCTTGGGAACCGGTCCCTCCTTCTTTCTTGTTGCCCAAGCCATACAAACCTTGGAATCATCCTGGACTCTTCTTCTCGCACAGTCCACATCTGATCCATCAGTAAATCCTGCCGTCTCCACCTTCAAAACATACAGGAATTTTGTTCACCACTTCTATGTCTACCACCCCAATCCAAACCACCGCCATCTCTTTCTGGTACACTGAAAAACCATCCTTTACTGATCTCTCAGCTGCCATCCTTGCTTCTGCAAACTACACTAAAGTAACAGCTGCCAGGAGGAACTTTAAGGAATGTTACAATTTGAATCTAAATGTATTAGAGAAGCTCATACTAAGACTTGGCACTAGTGTGACAGTGTTCAAAAGTAGGGACTATGGGAAGTGACATCAGTGGATTAATTCAACATAGCTTAATGGGTAATTGGAAACTTAAGGAGGTGGGGCCTAGTTGGCAAAAATAGATCACTAAGGATGTACCTTCTGGGTCTCTGCCAACTCTCTCTCCTTTCCAACAGTCATGAGGTGGATAAAATACAACATTTCCTCTTTTAAGTTAATTTTATCAAGTATTTTGTCATAGCAAGGAAAGCCAAGTGTAAAGAAGTAAATGACGTTAACAAATTACATTGCTTTTTAAACGAAGCCTAATGACTTTCCATTTTTTTCCTATAATTAAAGTCCACATTTGCAGCAGTTAAATGTTACAAAAAACAAAAAACAGTGAGGTCTGTAGCTATATAATTGAAAAACGACTAAGATTCAATAAGCTGTCTCTCTTTTATTAGTTGTACTTTTTGCTTTGTTTTTGGACAGCGTCTTAAAACCAGTTACCAAAAACTTTCATACATAAACTCTGGTGCAGATTTTCAGTAGTAAACATTTATCCGAAGGATATAATCAGAAAACATTTACATGTTACATGATACAGTGTTGCTGACTTCAAAGCACAGAAAACAGATTCAATTGCCCTGACAGCACTGTTTGTAATTTTGGCAGATTCAGATAGTGGGAATATATGCAGGTGTTAATGAGTGACATGCAAGAGTCAGTTTAAAATAACTTCAGTTTTTTAATGTTTGGATTTTAATGTGTGAATTGTCATTTTAAAGCTCTCTTTGGGAAAAGCAGGTGGAGAATGAAAGAAACTGTCCAGAGAGAGGCATTTCCTCTGAGAATCTGAGCTCCTCCTCTGGCCTCCAACAGTCTGGGGAATGGTGGTCAAGCACTATCCCACACCACTCTAACCTAACTCAGTACGCTGAAGACAGTCCAAACCTCAAGACAAGACTTTCTTCCTGACACAGTCTATCCAGCTACACACTGATGACAGTTTGCACTAGGCTCTCTCTATAAAACCCATAAAAGCAAAAGAATAAAAAAAATTTAAATATTTTCCAAATTGAATAGACTCACAAATAAGCCAGGTACAATTACCTATCTCCCTTTGGCTTTCTCTTTTGCAGGGTCTTCCCTTTAGGTCTTCTTTCACTTCCTAAGCAGGGGCTCCCACCTGGGCCTGTTACCCGTATTGACTCAAGGCCTTTGGGGGATTTTTTAAATGTAAATTCCACTGGCTCTCCTTCTTTCAAGCTTCTAAATCCTTCCATGAATAGTTTGCTCTGTAAAGAGTAGGGAAAGAGAGAGAGAGAGATCAAGATTATTACTGCTTTATAAATCATCTGTATAACTTAAGATTATCAAAACAAGAAATTCTGTTATCTATTACAAAAATATAGTTTTTATTTTATTGAGGTTTGATAAAACTTACAGTGCTGGCACTTGAAATCCTATACCACTTGTAAAAAGCAATTCAGAGATACAAAAATTTAAATGTCTACATTCTTTGTCCCATCAATTCTACCACAAAAATTCTATTATAAAACCAGAGAGATGACTTGGTGGGTAAAGCACTTGCTGACACACTAACACCTGAGTTCAAGTCTCAGGACCTACATGGTAAAAGGAGAGAACTCACTTGTCCTGACCTTCACATATGCACCTATATTCAAACCTACAATAAATTAAAAAAAAAAAGTAATACAATTAAAAAAAGAAGATTCTACTATACATAAACTAACAGAAATTCATTTGTTTTAAAGCAACCACAGTACGGTCTGGTAAAAATATTACCTCTGCCTTAATAACATTTTAATCCATTGATTAAACAAATTGTACTTGAGCTATATAATTATTATCAAGATTACCATTATTAAGATTTTTATTTAGCTTGGGGCAGGTGGTTCTTCTGTTGCTGCCCTCTTTGTAGTATAATAAATAACTTTTCCTTTTGCCTTAAAAGAAAAAGATACTTAACATCACATGTATTGATGTATAAAGATAAATATGTAATATTGTTAAGTCTAAAAATATATATATATATGCCTACCACAATGCCACCAACACTTTTATTTTTATTTTTCAGATTATAATTCATCATTTCCCCCTTCTATTCCCTCCTTGCTCTGTTTCAAATCCATCCCCTCTTCCTTCATTCATTGTGATTACACCCATATATTAGGTAGAACCTGTCCAGTTGCTCGTATGCGTGTTTTTAGTGATAACCATTTGGTATTGGGTCAGACATACAATTTTTAAAGGCATATAATTATTTTCTGTAGAGATGGGGTTCAGAGCAAGACATTAAATCATAGTGTCACTTTCTCTACTCTGTTCTAAAGCAAAAGGTTCTATATGATTCCTAATTGTGTTTTGGGGCATTTTATACTGAAGCAATTGACTTTTATAATTTAAACTTTTTCTCAATTACAAAATTATAACCTGAATTTCAAACACCCCTTCACTCTTCTAATAAATTTTTTTCATCAATGTGACTATGATGATTCAAAATGTATTAAAATAATTAAGTCATTAGCTTTTTGTATTTGCCTATCT
Organism: Mus musculus; assembly: GCF_000001635.26. NCBI lineage: Eukaryota > Metazoa > Chordata > Mammalia > Rodentia > Muridae > Mus > Mus musculus. The sequence continues at coordinate 45,421,982 of NC_000076.6, forward strand.
GAATTCCTTTTTATGTATTTTGAAAATCCAACTTGGAAGACTATGCCACTTGTAAGGACCTTTCTAATCGACTATGGAAGAGTGCAGTCTGTAAGGACTTTTCTGATCACTGTGGAAGACCATGACAGTTTGTAAAGACTTCTGAATCAGTTTGGCAAAACAAAGAAGCAGTTATTGTCTTTCCTGCTGATGCATAAAACTCAAGCACTTTGATTTCGCAGTAATGGTGGGCCTGAAAACAACTGTAAAAGCAGGGTTTGGGTTCTTGTTAATGTGCAAAAGGCTTTCTCTCAGTAAACAGCTACCTTCCATATCAGTCAGCAAAAGAACTGTCCTTCCCTTCCCAACTATCTCCAGGATAAAACTTGTAATACTACTTAATGCCCTGACTTAGTTGATCAGAGGCCAGAAAATCTCTACTCCAAGCCTACAGTCCTAAAACCATCTGCTAGGGTTCAGATGTGCTTTGTTCCATGCTGGCTCCCAAGAATTCACAGCCTCAAGTTAGGAAACAGTGTGAGGGTTTGTGGGGGTTGGGCCTATTAGAAGGTGCATAGGTCAACTGGACTCTGCTTTCCAAAGAGCTTTCAGACTTCAGTCTCTCTAACTTCCTGTTTTGTAATGTAATCTCTTGTTCTCATGTGCATTCCTGTCATGATGCTATCTAGCTACTGGACCTTTTCCACAGTAGAAACAGTGCCCCAACACCTGAGCTTGTACTTTCAACCTCCGGAACTGTGAACTCCATAAGCCTATGTTATTTGTAAAATCTGTCTCCATTACAGTAATAGTAAACTGACATCTAGATACAGCAGTCCTTTTTACTCCTCACAGTTTCCATTACTTAATAGTAGTTAGAAAATACTGAATGGAAATGTTCAGAAATAATTTATAAGCTTAAGAAGTAAATCAATTTGAGTACCATGATGAGATTTCTGGCATCCCATGCCATCTGACAAAGGATGAATTATCCCTTCGGTATCTTGTGTATCCACTTCCTACCTGAGCCATCAGGGTTAGCAGATCAGCCTGAGGTACTGCACTGCTTCTGTTCAAACCACCCTAATTTAACTTAAGAATGACCCCAAAAGAAAACAGTCATGATGGTGACAACACAGTTATGCTGGAATGAGCTATAATGTGAGTCCTTTAAGTTAAAAGGTGAAAGGTAATGAATGACTTACTAAGGGAAGAAATCAGTGAAAAAATTCTCTCCAGGAAACTCCGGAAAGGAAAAAGAAATGTACCTGTCATCTCCCACTGTAGACGTTAGGGTCATAAAGCATAGTGCTTAGTAAGGATGAGAAGGACACTGGATTTGAAAACTCGCTTATGTAAAGAAACACAGTACATAGAGGGTTTGGTACAGTTTTTCGCCTGAGTCCTATTCCAGCATCCAATGAGAATCTTAGAATGTACATACCATATGAAATAGAAGACTACTGTAATTAAAAATAACTCAAATAATTACATGGGATGCATAATGACATTACTTCAAAATTTAATGCAAAAGGAGACTATTCATTGTGAAAATAATGTGGTAAAAGAAAAGGGGAGGGGAGGGAGGAGAGGAGAGGGGAGGGGAGGGGAGGGGAGGGGAGGGGAGGGGAGGGGAGAGGAGAGGAGAGGAGAGGAGAGGAGAGGAGAGGAGAGGAGAGGAGAGGAGAGGAGAGGAGAGGAGAGGAGAGGAGAGGAGAGGAGAGGAGAGGAGAGGAGAGGAGAGGAGAGTTAGAAAACAAAAACAAAATAAAAAACAAAACCAAAAACACCCCTGTTTCTAGCACAGGTCTCCTGACAGTAAAATCTTTCCGTTTGAAGTCAGTAATTTGACAGACCTTTTCTGTTGTCTGATGGAATGTAGGGAGGGAAAGGGCTGCCATGACTACCACAAATCATCTCTGTGAAAGCTATTTAAACAATTCTCTTTTAAAAGTAAGTCAATGAGTTTATTGGCCTAGCTTAAAGAATTATGGGTGAGTAATTGCAGGGGTTGCAGGTGATTGCCAGACAACTACAGTCACTAAAATATCAGCACAGTAAAGACGAGGACCTCTCAAAAGCTGCCTACATAGAGCCTCTTCTTGTTAGCTTGGCTTTCCTTTATACACTCCACCTCCTGAATCTGCCTGCAGCTGGAGAAGGGTCAGTGCAGCTGGATGAGAACGAGAAAGAAGGGAGTTCCCATATCTTAGGTGAGAAGATCATTTGAGAGGAAAAGAAGATGACAGCCATCTACAAGCCAATAAAGAGCTGAAACAGAGATCTCCTCAGCTCACAGACTCACAGATGAAGCCCACCCTGCTAATGCTCTGATCTCAGATTTGGTGTCTGTAGGGCTCAATACAGCCAAGGCAACAAACACAACAAACTATTTGAGAGAATGGAAGGAAAAAAAAACCCAATTATCTCAATAAAATGCAGAAAAAGCAACTGACTAAATTCAACAGGATAAAAATGCTGAACAAAGCTATAGAAGAACATAGTTAAACACAATAAAAGCAATTTTTAATAAGATAACAGTTAACATTATAGCAAACTGGGAAAGGCTGAAAGAAAGGTCCTTGCTAAGATACAGACAAGACAAGAATATCACCTTCATCACATGTATGTAATAATGAGAGTCATAGCCAGAATAAACAGATAGGAGAAAAAAATCAAGGGCAAAAATTTAAATTGGGATGAATGAAGAATTCAAGCATCGCTTTTTGAAAATGATGTGATCTTACATAGGAAAATTCCAAATATTCTATGACAAACATTGTAAGAACTACTAAATGTATTTAACAAAATTACAAGATATCAAGTTACCATGAAAATCAGTGCTGCTATATGCCAATAGCAAAGTATTTAAGGTAGAGACAAACAAAGCTCAAACATGAACATACTAACCAGGAACAAAGAGGTGAAAGAGCTTTGAACCCACACCCCTTCCTCCATAGCAAGGTTTTGTCTTGAGCATGTACAGGTCTTATGAGTCAGCTCTTAAATTTTGTATGGAAGTAAAAAACTAGCCAATAAAATCTAATCAAAAGCATCAGAATAGATATTATACTTCCTGACTTAATATAATACAAATAATCAAACTAACAGGAACAGTCATGAACCAAAAAATGGAACAGAAAAGAGATCATAGAAGTAAACCTACACATGTATAGCTAATCTTCTATTTTTCAAAATATTAAGAATGTACACTAGAACAGAAGTCTTTTTTTCTTTATTTTTTCAGATTTATTTTACGTATATGACTGTTTTATACAATTGCTTATATGTATGTGTACCACATGCCACAGGAGTCAGAAAAAGGTGTTGATTTCCCTGGAAGGGAGTTAGAGATGGCTGTGCTCCACCATGTGGGTGCAGGAAACAGCTCAGGCCATAGTCTTTTCAATCAATCATATTACCTAGTAAAAGATGCTTCATAAAAAAAACAAACAAAAAAACAAAAAAACCAAACAAACAAAAAAAAAAACACGTAGAGGATTTGTCACTTCACTTATTTCAAGTTCTAAAAGGGGAAAAACTAACTTATGGTGTAAAAAAGAAGAAGGTAAAAGCAAGCCCTGCATGGTGGTTCAGGTCTCTAAAACCAAAAACAGAGAGGAGGTAAGTGGATCTCTGTGAGTTTGGGGCTAGCCTGATCTACAGTGAATTTTAGAACAGCCAGAGCTACAAAGAGAGACCTTGTCTCAATATATATATATAAATATAAATATAAAGCAAGCAAGCAAGCAAGCAAGGAAGGAAGCAAGAAAGAAGCAAAGAAGCAAAGAAGGAAGGAAGGAAGGAAGGAAGGAAGGAAGGAAGGGGAAGGGAAAGGGAAAGGGAAGGGAAAGGGAGAAAGGGAAAGGGAAAGGGAAAGGGAAAGGGAAAGGGAAAGGGGAGGGGCGGGGAGGGAAGGGAAGGGAAGGGAAGGGAAGGGGAGGAAGGGGAGGAAGGGGAGGGAAGGGGAGGAAGGGGAGGAAGGGGAGGAAGGGAAGGGAAGGAAAGGGGAGGGAAGGGAAGGGAAGGGAAGGGGAGGGGAGGAAAGGGAAGGGGAGGGAAGGGGAGGAAGGGAACAGAAGGGAAGGGAAAGGGAAAGGGAAAGGGAAAGGGAAAGGGGAGGGGAGGGGAGGGAAGGGGAGGGAAAGGGAGGAAGGAGAGGAAGGGAAGGGAAGGGAAGGGAAGGGAAGGGAAGGGGAGGGGAGGGGAGGGGAGGGGAGGGGAGGGGAGGGAAGGGAAGGGGAGGGAAGTGGAGGAAAGGGAGGAAGGGGAGGAAGGGGAGGAAGGGGAGGAAGGGAAGGGAAGGGAAGGGAAGGAGAGGGAAGGGGAGGGAAGGGGAGGGAAGGGGAGGAAGGGGAGGAAGGGGAGGAAGGGGAGGAAGGGAAGGGAAGGGAAGGGAAGGGAAGGGAAGGAAAGGAAAGGAAAGGAAAGGAAAGGAAAGGAAAGGAAAGGAGAGGAGAGGGGAGGGAAGGGGAGGGAAGGGAAGGGAAGGGAAGGGGAGGAAGGGGAGGAAGGGGAGGAAGGGGAGGAAGGGAAGGGAAGGGAAGGGAAGGGAAGGGAAGGGAAGGGAAGGGAAGGGGAGGGGAGGGGAGGGGAGGGGAGGGGAGGGGAGGGGAGAGGAGGGGAGGGGAGGGGAGGAAGGGGAGGAAGGGGAGGAAGGGGAGGAAGGGGAGGAGGGAGGGAGGAAGGGGAGGAGGGAGGGAGGAAAGAAAGAAGAGAGAGAAAAGTAAAGTTGGATGAGAGAAAAAGTGCTGTTTCCTGTAGGTGAGTTAGTAGAGTGGATAGCTTAACTTCAAGAGGAACATAAAAATCTTTCTGGACAGTGATGTTATGTCTTCAGAAAAATAAATTATAAAATTAGAGGCATTTGTCAAAGTTATTGAATTTATAAATTTCACTGTATATCAAGAAGCTCAAAAAGATTCTGAAGGTGGGACAAATTTGTGTCTGCTAATGGATTTAGGGGACAATGCATTAATATCTGGAACTTCTAGGGTGTAGGTTGTGGGTTTCGGGGAAGCAGGGTCCTATGTTGCCATGGCTGACTTCGAATGTTTGGGCTCCAGAAATTTTGACTAAACCTCCCTAACAGCTGAAACTACAGGCACATGATGCTGTTTTTGGCTCTAGAAACTCTTTGAAATACATTAGAAAGGAAAAGTATGTAGGCTGGAGAGATGGCTCTGCTTTTAGTCATCGACTAGGATCCAACTGCCAGCACACACACATGGTGGGTCGCTCACGACGCTAACTCCAACTCCAAGGGATCTGACACCCATTCTGGCCTCTTCAGACACCAGGAAGGCAGACATACGTACCATGCAAAGAAATTACTGATACATATAAAATAATTTTTAAAAAGGAAAGAAAAAAGTTAAACTGATCCATTGATCCATACTGAGAAAATTCGTATTGAGTTTGATGAAGAGAACAGGAGCTAGGTCAGTAGTTACAAGCACTTGTTGCTCTTGCAGAGGACCTGGCTTTCATTCTCCGCATCCATTTGGCACTACCAAACATCTTAAAACTGGAGTGCTAGAGATTCTAATGTGCTTTTGTGCTCAGACACACATGCAGACAAAAGCACACATATATACACATTATATATATGTATATGTATATGTATATGTATATATATATATATATATATATATATACATACACACACACATATATATATGTATATATATATACATATATAGAGAGAGAGACTTGATAAGTGATAGTCACTGTTATGATAATTTTATATGTATCAGATTTCAACTATAAATTCTGAAAACATATCTGATATAAAAACAGTTTATAGATAAGAGGTTATCTCCGCATACTTTCATTTAGAATAGAAAAAGTAGTTAGGTTGAGAATGAAGCTGTTATCATCTTTTTAAAGCATCTAGTAAGAGTGAAATACAGAAATAAACAAACTAAAACTGTGCCCCAATCTTTCACACAAATAATCATTTTATAGCAAGCAAGCAGTATGGCCTTTATCTGCTGCTCAGAGTTCCAGTATGAGCACAGGAACTATGCAACTATACGTGTGTTTGAAATAATGACAGTTAGCTAACTGTCTGGTCACTATTAAAAATACAATGTCAATTTCACAGAATGAGAACAAGGAAATGATGTTCAGAGGAACTGAGCAACCAATGGCTTGGAAAACAAAATTCTATCTTTTAAAATAACCTGCTACATTGAATATGAAGGACAAAACAAACATGGAAAGAGAAAAAGCTACCAGCAATGTTATAATGTTACAAAGAAAATACATCTGGCTGACATTATTGAGTTATCCTAATAACAGATGGTTTATAATAAAAAATGCAATAAATATATTAAAGTAAAATGAATATATTTCCAAACAATAAAAAAAACATTTAAATTGAGAGCAGGATTTTGTCATTAAATATCTCTAACATGTTGCCAGGCAAGGCCTTTAATTCCAGGATGTAGGAGGAAGCAGGCCAGCTTGGTCTACATAGGGAGGTCCTGATTTAATAATAATACCCATAACAATGATAATAAATGTTAATATGTATAATTATTATGTATTAATCAAAATACTTTAAAGAAATTTATAAGTATCTTGCTCTGGAATCCAGGCTGGCCTTGAGATTCATAGCTCCCCTAACTTAGCCTCTATAATGATGGTGTTACACACATGTACCACCATATTCGGCATATTGTTTTCTAAATAAAAATGTAAAAAATAAAAAGTAAAATTGCCAAATTAGGCATGTATAGTTCAAGGATATAGACAGATATTAAATAATGCCAGTGATTCAAGTCAAAAAGAAAAATGTCTATAATTTTTACAGCTTAGTTGCTTCTTTCAATGAAGAGTATAATTTCTAAGTGCCAATTAAAAAAAAAAAAAGCTCAGCCAGGCGTGGTGGCACACGCCTTTAATCCCAGCACTTGGGAGGCAGAGGCAGGTGGATTTCTGAGTTCGAGGCCAGCCTGTTCTACAGAGTGAGTTTCAGGACAGCCAGGGCTACACAGAGAAACCCTGTCTTGAAAAACCCAAAAAAAAAAAAAAAAAAAAAAAGCTTACATCTTTTATGGAATTTTAATGTTTATATTACACTTACTGAACTCATTACTTTTTTATATATATTTTCTTTATTTACATATTAAATGTTATCTCCTTTCCTGGTTCCTACCCCCACCCCCACCCCCACCCCCACACACACAAACCCCTATCCCATCATCCCTCCCCCTGCTTCTACAAGAGTGTTCCTCCACCCACCCACTAAATCCCAACTCCCCGTCCTCACTTTTCCTACACTGGGGCATCTATCCACCCTTTATAGGACCAAGGACCTCTACTCCCATTGATGCATGATAAGGCCATCCTCTGCAACATATGGAGTTGTAGCCATGTGTACTCCTTTGTTGATGGCTTAGTTCCTAGGAGCTCTTGGGGGACTGGTTGGTTGATATTGTTGTTCTTCCTGTTGGGTTGCAATTCCCTTCATCTCCTTTGGTTCTTTCTCTAACTCCTCTAATGGGGACCTTGGACTCAATCCAATGGTTGGCTATGAGCATCCATGTCTGTATTTGTAAGGATCTGGCATGACCTCTAAGGAGAAAGCCATATCAGGCTCCTTTCAGCATGCACTTCTTAGCATTATTGGCATCCACAATAATGTCTGGGTTTGGTAACTGTATCTAGGATGAATCCCCAGGTAGGACAGTCTCTGGATGGCCTTTCCTTCAGTCTCTGCTCTATACTTCATCTCCATATTTGCTCCTGTGAGTATTTTGATCTCCTTCTAAGAAGAACTGAAACATCCACACTTTGGTCTTCCTTCTCACTGAGATTCATGTGATCTGTGAATTACAGCTTGGTTATTTGGAGCTTTGGGGCTAATATCTACTTATCAGTGAGTGGGTACCATGTGTGTTCTTTTGGGATTGGGTTATCTCATTCAGGATGATATTTACTAGTTCTATCCATTTGCCTAAGAATTTCATAAATTCATCATTTTTAATAGCTGAGTAGTATTCCATTGTGTAAATGCACCACATTATCTGTATCCATTCCTCTGTTGAAGGACATCTGAGTTCTTTCCAGCTCCTACCTATTATAAATAAGGCTGCTATGAACATAGAGGAGCATGTGTCCTTATTACATGTTGGAACATTTTCTGGGTATATGTCCAGGAGTGGTATAGCTGGGTCATCAGGTAGCACTATGTCCAGTTTTCTGAGGAACTGCCAAACTGGTTTCCAGAGTGGTTGTACCGGCTTGCAATCAAACCAGCAATGGATGAGTGTTCCTTTTTCTCCACATCCTCACCAGCATCTGCTGTCACCTGAGTTTTTGATCTTAGCCATTCTGACTGGTGAGATGGAATCTCAGGGTTGTTTTGATTTGCATTTTCCTGATGACTAAGGATGTTAAACATTTCTTTAGGTGCTTCTCTGCCATTCCATGTTCCTCAGTTGAAAATTCTTTTAGTTCTGTATCCTATTTTTAATAGGGTTATTTGATTTTCTGGAGTCTAACTTTACAAATTCTTTGTATATATTGGATATTAGCCCTCTATTGGATGTAGGGTTGGTAAAGATCTTTTCCCATTCTGTTGGTTGCCTTTTTGTCTTACTGACATTGTCCTTTGCCTTACAGAAGCTTTGCAATTTTATGAGGTCCCATTTGTCCATTCTTGATCTTACAGCACAATCCATTGGTGTTCTGTTCAAGGATTTTTCCCCTGTGCCCATGTGTTCAAGGGTCTTCTCCACTTTCTCCTCTATAAGTTTCAGTGTATCTGGTTTTATGTGAAGTTCCTTGATCTGCTTGGACTTGAGCTTTGTACAAGAAGATAAGAATGGATCAATTTGTATTTTTCTACATGCTGATCACCAATGGTATCAGCACCATTTGTTAAAATGCTGTCTTTTTTCCCCCACTGGATGGCTTTAGCTCCTTTGTCAAAGATCAAGTGACCATATTGTGTGGGTTAATTTCTGGGTCTTCAATTCTACTCCATTGATCTACCTGCCTGTTACTGTACCAATACCATACACTTTTTATCACTATTGCTCTGTAATACAACTTCAGGTCAGGGATAGTAATTCCCCCAGAAGTTCTTTTATTGTTGAGAATAGTTTTCACTATCCTAGGTTTTTTGGTATTCCAAATGAATTTGCAAATTGCTCTTTCTAACTCTATGAAGAATTGATTTGGAATTTTGATGGGGATTGCATTGAATCTGTAGACTGCTCTCGGCAAGATAGCCATTTTGATTGTATTAATACTGCCAATCCATGAGCATGGGAAATCTTTCCATCTTCTGAGATCTTCTTCGATTTCTTTCTTCAGAGACTTAAAGTTCTTGTCATACAGATCCTTCACTTGATTGGTTAGTCACACAGAGGTATGTAATATTATTTGGGACATTTGTGAAGGGTGTTGTTTCTCTAGTAGAATTTTTGGGGTCACATAAGTATACGATCATATCATCTGCAAATACTGATATTTTTACTTCTTCTTTTGCAATTTGTATCCCTTTGACTTCCTTTTATTATCTAATTGCTATAGCTAGAGATTCCAGTACTATATTAAATATATAGGGAGTGGGCAGCCTTGTGTAGTCCCTGATTTTAGTGGGATTGCTTTAAGTTTCTATTTAATTTGATATTGGCTACTGCTTTGCTGTACATTGCTTTTACTATGTTTAGGTATGGACCTTAAATTTCTTATCTTTCTAGGATTTTTAACATGAAGGGAATGCTGAATTTTGTTAAATGCTCTCTCAGCATCTAATGAAATGATCGTGTGGTTGAGTTTGTTTATGTAGTGGATTACGTTGATGGATTCCCATATATTGAACCATCCCTGCATCCCTGGGATGAAGCCTACTTGATCGTGGTGAATGATCATTTTGATGTGTTCTTGGATTCGGTTGCCAAGAATTTTATTGAGTATTTTTGCATCAATATTCATAAGGGAGATTGGTCTGAAGTTCTCTTTCTTTGTTGGGACTTTGTATGGTTTAGGTATAAGTGTAACTGTGGCTTCATAGAACGAATTGGGTAGTGTTCCTTTTGCTTCTATTTTGTGGAATAGTTTGAAAGTATTGATATTAGGTCTTCTTTAGAGGTCTGATAGAATTGTCCAGTAATCCCATCTGGTCCTGGGACTTTTTTTTGGTTGGGAGACTATTAATGACTGTGTCTATTTCTTTAGAGACTATGGGTCTGTTTAGATGGTTTATCTGGTCCTGTTTTAATTTTGGCACCTGATATGTGTTCACACCATCCAGATTTTCCAATTTAGTTGAGTTTAAACTTCTGCAGTAGGATCTGAAGATTTTCTGAATTTCCAGTATCCGATATTATGTCTCCCTTTTCATTCCTGATTTTATTAATTTGGATACTGTCTCTGTGCCCTCTAGTGAGTCTGGCTAAGCATTAATCTATCTTGTTGATTTTCTTAAAGAACCAGCTCCTGATTTTGCTGATTCTTTTTATAGTTCTTTTTGTTTCCACTTGGTTGATTTCAGCCCTGAGTTTGATTATTTCCTGCTGCCTATTCCTCTTGGGGATATTTGCTTCTTTTTGTCCTAGAGCTTTCAGGTATGCTGTCAAGCTGCTAGTGTATGCTCTCTCCAGTTTCTTTTTGGAGGCACTTAAGAGCTGTGAGTTTTCCTCTTACCACTGCTTTCATTGTGTCCCATAGATTTTGGTATTATGTCTTCATTTTCATTAAATCCTAAAAAGTCTTTAATTTCTTAATTTCTTCCTTGACCAACTTGTCATCGAGTAGAGCATTGTTCACCTTCCATGTGTATGTGTGTCTTCCACTGTTTTTGTTGGAATTTAAGACCAGCCTTAGTCCGTGGTGATTTGATAAAGTGTATGGGATTATTTCAATCTTCTTGTATCTGTTGAGGCCTGTTTTGTGACCAATGTGGTCAATTTTGGAGAAGGTACCATGAGGTGCTGAGAAGAAAGTATCTTTTGCTTTAGAATGAAATGTTCTATAAATATGTTAAATCCATTTGGTTCATAACTTCTGTTAGTTTCAGTTTCATCAATTTTGGAGAAGGTACCATGAGGTGCTGAGAAGAAAGTATCTTTTGCTTTAGGATGAAATGTTCTATAAATATGTTAAATCCATTTGGTTCATAACTTCTGTTAGTTTCAGTTTCAACATGTCTCTGTTTAGTTTCTGTTTCCATGATCTGTCCATTGCTGAGAGTGGGTTGTTGAGGTCTCCCACTATTATTGTATGGGGTACAATGTGTGCTTTGAGCTTTAGTAAAGTTTCTTTTATGAATGTGGATGGCCTTGCATTGGAAGCATAGATATTCAGAATTGAGAGTTCTTCTTGGTAAAATTTCCTTTGACCAGTATGAAGTGCCCTTCCTTATCCTTTTTGATAACTTTTGGTTGAAAGCCAATTTTATTCAATATTAGAATGGCTACTCCAAGTTCTTTCTTAGGACCATTTTCTTGGAAAATTCCAGCCTTTTCCTCTGAGGTAGTATCTGTCTTTGTCACTGAGGTGTTTTTACTGTATGCAGCAAGATGTTGGGTCATGTTTATGTATCGAGTTTGTTAGTCTATGTTTTTGTTTGTTTGTTTGTTTGCAGGGCAAGAGTTTCTCTGTGTCCTGGAACTCACTCTGTAGACTAGGCTGGCCTCAAACTCAGAAATCCTCCTGCCTCTGCCTCCCAAGTGCTGGGATAAAAAGCATGTACCACCACTATGGTCTATGTCTTTTTTATTGGGGAATTGAGATCATTAATGTTAAGAGATATTAAGGAAAAGTGATTGTTATTTCCTGTTATTTTTGTTGTTAGAGGTGGAATTATGTTTATGTGCTATCTTATTTTAGGTTTGTTGAAAGACTACTTTCTTGCTTTTTCTAGGGTGTAGTTTCTCTCCTTGTGTTGGTGTTCTCCATCTATTATCCTTTGTAGGGCTGGATTTTTGGATATTGTGTAAATTTGTTTTTGTCATGGAATATCTTGGTTTCCCCATCTATGGTATCTGACAGTTTTTGCTGGTTATAGTAGTCTGGGTTGGCATTTATGTTCTCTTAGTTTCTGTATGACATCTTCACAGGATCGTCTAGCTTTCATAGTCTCTGTTGAGAAGTCTGGGCTAATTCTGATAGGTCTGCCTTTATATGTTACTTGACCTTTTTCCTTTACTCCTTTTAATTTTCTTTTTTATTTTAATGCTTTTGTTGTTTTGATTATTATGTGACAGGAGGAATTTCTTTTCTGGTCTAGTCTATTTGGAAGACTGTAGGCTTCTTGTATATTCATGGGCATCTCTTTCTCTAGGTTAGGGAAGTTTTCTTCTATAATTTTGTTGAAGATGTTTATTGGCCCTTTAAGTTGAGAATTTTTCTCTCTTCTATTCCTATTTTCCTTAGGTTTGTTTGGTCTTCTGATTGTTTCCTGGATTTCCTGGATATTTAGGGTTAGGAGCTTTTTACATGTTGCATTTTCTCTGACTGTTGTGTCAATGTTTTCTATGGTATCTTCTGCCCCTGAGATTCTCTCTTCTTCTATTTCTTGTATTCTGTTGGTGATGCTTGCATCTATGACTCCTGATCTCTTTCCTAGATTTTCTAACTCCCTTTGTGATTTCTTTACTGTTTCTATTCCCATGTTTAGATCTTGGATGGTTTGTTCATTTCCTCACCTGTTTGTTTGTGTTTCCCTGTAATTCTTTAAGGGATTTTTGCGTTTCCTCTTCAAGGGCTTCTACCTGTTCACCTGTGTTCTTCTCTATTTCTTTAAGGGACTTATTTATATCCTTCTTAAAGTCCTCTATAATCATTGTGAGAAGTGATTTTAGAGTCAAGTCTTGCTTTTCCAGTGTGATGGTATATCCAGGACTTGTTATGGTGGGACAATTGGGTTCTGATGATGCCAAGAAACCTTGCTTTCTATTGCTTATGTTCTTATGCTTGCCTCCCACCATCTGGATATCTCTAGTGCTATCTGCCCTCATTATCTGGCTGGATCTTGTCCTTCCTTTGATCCTGAGATTCTGGGTGTGTCAGCGTTCCTAGGACTCAAGCTGCCTCTGGGACCCTGAGATACTGGTGTGACTAAGCTCCTGGGATTCTGGCTGTGTAAGAGCACCTGGGATTTGAGCCTGCTCTGAGTGCTGTGGGACTGGCTGTAGAGTTTGCACCCAAGGTAAATCTTGCAGACCATATGGAACCCAAGCTACTTGTCAGGCAGGGTTCTTGCATCCCTGGATCCTGCTGGTCCAGGTTACTCCTGGTGGTGTCTGAATAGATGTTATATCCTACTCACCCCTGATCCTAAGATCCTGGGAGTGCTAGAGTGCCTGGGAGTGAAGCCTCCTCTGGGAGTTGTGGTACCATTAATTTTCAAAGAGGTGAAGAATTTGAAGCTAAAGAAAATACCAGGATGTTCAAGATAGAGACTCCATTAGTCTGTGTCCTAAGGACTATGAGAAGACCCTGCAGCCTAGACTGTTAATGTGTGAAAAAGAAAGTTCTCACTTGCTATATTTTTTAAAACTTGAGATTCGATAGTCCCAAAGCAAACACTAACTGGAAGCCACAGTGAAGAATGCTCATACAAAACAAAAACAAAAACTAAAATTTTTGACATTATCTTACAGTCAGTATTTGGGAGCCAATAAAAAGTATACTGGATAGAGATCTGTATTTAAAATTACCACATAACAGGCCATAGGTGAGATCTATACCCAATGCTAAATGTGACCACATATCTATTAATGAAGAGGCACTGGTTTTAACCTTCAGCATGAAGAGAAAAAGGAACAGGTAAGAATCTCAGAGAAGACACTTCAAAATGAGAAAAGACACTAAGATCATCAAATAGAAAAAGACACATCAGAAGTCCAAAAAAAAGACTGCACACAACAAATCTGAGATTAATAAAAGTTTATTCAAAAATCTCTGAACTAAATGAAAATATGCTAAAATAAAAAGAAAGATGCTGGAAATTGAATTTTAATTAAAGAATCTTAAATACTGACAAAAATGATAGTAAACCTATGATATGTACATAGAAAAAACAATGTCCAAAACAGTGAGATTAGTGGAGTTCTAACAGAGAGACAAATGGCAGGAAAGGACATCATTAAGCTGTTAAATATCAAATTATGAAAAAAACTAATAACTTGAATACACTGGGGGTCACTGTCAGAATAACTCAAGGTGGATTAGTTACTTCCCAGTAAAACACATAACCGAGGCAAGTTGCACATGATTTATCTAGGATTATGGTTCAAGAGAGCTAAGAGTCCATCACAGCACAAGTAGCAGGCATGGTGGCAGGAAGAGGAAGCTGAGAGCTCACATCTTGAAGCACAAGAATGAAGCAAAGAGAGCTAGTAGAAACATTAATAATCTTTAAACTTAAGGTTCACCTCCAATGACATACTTTCTCCAATAAGGCCACTCCTCCTAAGCTTGCCACACAGTCCAATCAAATGGGGACTAAATGTTCAAACAAACGAGCCTATGGGGGACACACTATTCAAATCAGGATACTGGGAATATAAGACTGGGACCCTAAGACCATCTAGAAAAGATGGTTAAAAAAACAAAAACAAAAAGTGATTTCATAAAAAGGATTAAGAATCAGAAGGGCATCTACTTTCTTAACAATTGACACTAGAAAACAAAATACTTCCAAATTCCTGAGGTAAATATATTGTGGGAATTGTATCCCTGGCTGTAATCTCTATAAGAATGGAATCTTGAAAACTTTTCCTTGTTAACATTTTCCTATGGGAGAGTTAAGAATGTGTTCCTAAAATACATAAGAGAAAAGATACAGGCATAGGAAACAAAGGAAATCCCCAAGACAAAAGGAGGCAGCTGATGATAAAGAGGCTTTTGAGGAGTACTCCTTCGTAGATTACTCTTCCGTGGCTTGCTCAGCTTGTTTTCTTATAGCACTCAAGGGTAGGGTAGCATTACTCACAATGGGATAGGCCCTAGTACATCAATCACTAATAAACACTACACACTGGCCCACAGGTTAATATTATGGAGGCATTTTTTTTTTTTGAAATGTAGTTCTCTCTGAGAAGAGAACTACATTTGTATCAAGTTGACATAAAAATAGACAATACAGGGGGCAAAATCAAGGCTACAAACATATAGTGTCATAACCACAGATTTTTTTTATTCACTCTTATAAGCAATTTTAAAAAGAAAATCAGCCACAGATTATAATTATGCTGTGAAGCATATATGTACAGCTGCAATAAATAATTTTTAAAAAGATACCCATAATTATTCATTATTTTAATTTTCTGAAGGTATCCAAAGAGACTAGAGGCATGAAACACCCCTTTAGCTGGAGTTACAGGTGGTTGTGAATAGTCCAATATGTATGTAAGGACCTGAACTCAACTCTTCTACAAGAACTGTAACGCTCTCAACCACTGAGCCATCTCTCCAGTCTCTTAAATGTTTACTTAACTAAAATTTGTGTTGTCTGTGCTTGTTTAGGGTGGCTTTTAGAAGAAATGGTATAAAACAGCTAAGCCTTGCCTTCTGTAGTAGGAAGCCTGCTGAGTATATGAGTATATGGAGGATAAAGAAACAAGCAGCATGCATATGCACTCTGTTCCTTGGTTTCATTTACTACTTACCTGATATACTACTTTCATCACAGCATACCCAGCTCAGGCGTCTCTGTTGGGCTCTCCTTTATACTTTCAACCATGTTTTCCACTCTCTGTTAGTATGGCTAAATTTATTGAGCTCATACTCTCACTATTACCAGCAACACACCTAGTGCTCATTATATGTCCTGGTTGTTTTGGGCTTTTTGTTGGTGGTGTTTTTAATCTACTTAAGTTAGAGTTATTTGGGAAGAGGTACTTCAGTTGAGAAAATGCCTCCATCAGATGGCCTACAGGCAAATCTGTAAGGCATTTCTTTTTTATTTTCAATAAATTTTCAAATTAAAATATAAATACATCATCTCCTTCCCATTCCTCCCTCCAACCCATCCCATGTACTTCATCTTGTAATCTTGAAATCATGACCTCTTTTCTTTAACTTTATAAATTTTATTATAAAATAAAACAACTTGGAAATAAATATATTACACACAGCAAAATTAATTGGACTCAAAATCTATACTACTCAATTAACTTTTATACAGTTAAAATAGGCTTTTGGGGTTTTGTTTTTCATTTTGTTTTGTTTTGTTTTGAGACAAATAGCCCTGGCAGGCCTAGAACTCTCTCTAGAGACCATCTCTCAGAGATCCACCTGTCTTTGCCTGAGATTGGAGATGTGCTCCATTATATACAACTAAAACAGACATATAGAAGCTGTGAAGCTTCACATTAAATTTTATACTTTCGTATCAAATACATTTTATGCACTTAACTACTACCAAACTAAAACAATACAAAGAATTAGAACTAGAAAACAATTATCCTTATATCCTCTCTCTCATAACTCATGCCCACTGCCTACATTCATTCAGTTTTTATTTATCTCCTTAAATATTACACATTCTAAAGCTATTCATTTTCCTACAAAATTTTAACTTCATTGTTCTTTCAAAATGATGAGTATTTAAATTTTCATACATTATCAAACAAATGTAGGATCTATCCAAATTGTATCTCACAGGTTTAGAAGAAAATAACGCAATATTTCATGTAGAATCACAAACATCCATAAATCACCAAAGAAAACCTGAGAGGAGTATGAACAATGCTAGATAGCCAACCTCAAACTGGACTAGAGAGCCACAGTAACATCATCAGCTTGGTACAGGAAAAAGGCAGACAGGAAGAGCAGTGGAACAGAAGCTAAGACCCAGAAATAAAATAGCAAGGGTGTGTCCACTTGATTGTGGAAACAAAATAGCATATTCAACAAATGGTGCAAAACTAGATTTCTATCTGCAG
Source organism: Mus musculus (assembly GCF_000001635.26). NCBI lineage: Eukaryota > Metazoa > Chordata > Mammalia > Rodentia > Muridae > Mus > Mus musculus. The sequence goes on from NC_000076.6 coordinate 45,438,871, forward strand.
AAGAATGAAGTTAGATTCTTACCTTTCACCTTGTTCAAAACAAAAAAATTAATGGCTCAAAGACCTCAATTTAAAACTTAAACTTCTAGAAGAAAACATAGAGCATATCCTTCAAGATGCTGGAGTAGGCAAGAAGTTTTTAAATAGAACACCAACAGCATGAGAGGCAACTCCAAGTATCAACAGGTGGGACCAAATGGAAAAAAGAAGTTTCCTTACAGCAAAGCACACAATGAGCAGAGTTAATTGACAGCCCATAGAATGGGAGAAGGCTTCACTAGCTACACTCCTGGCAAAGGGCTAATATTAAATTTACAAAGAAATAAAATGTATAAGACTCCAAAGAGTAAGTAAAGAATCCACTATAAAATATATGTTTGGAATAAAATATTTAATTAAATATACCAACAGCCACCAACACTTTCATAAACAGTCATCTAAACTGCGGTGGCTTTAAATGTCAGTATCAGTGAATGGTTAATGATATTAGCTTCTAAGAGGAAATGAACACACACAGCATCATAAGCACTGTTGTAACATGACACACCAGGAAAGAAAAAACAAGGCAGTTAATTTGCAACTGGTGATTGGCAACAAACTTTAAACTATTCTTATTTTATGTATGTGTATGGGTGTTTTGCCAATATGTATGTCTGTCTATATATCCATGTATGTGTCTGGTGCCCTTGGAGGTCAGAAGAGGGCACTGGGACTGGAGTTATAGCCAGTTATGAGCCACCATGTGGATGTCATGAATCAAACTCAGGTCCTCTGTAAGAGCAGGTACTGTTGCTGAGCCATCTCCTGTCCTAAGGTCAAAAAATTTAAAAACAAATAAGAATTACTGACAAGGGCCTGGAAAGATGGCTCTGAGAGGTTCAAGTTCAATTCCCAGCAACCACATGGTGACTCACATCCTTTTGTAATGGGATCTGATGCCCTCTTCTGGTGTCTGAAGACAGCTACAGTGTACGCATATGCATAAAATGAATAAATAAATCTTTTTTAAAGTACTATTAAAAAAGCTTTATTGTCAATTGTTTTATTGGGGTTTTGGTTTTATTTGTTTGCTTTACTTTCTGTTTTCTCAAGACAAGGCTGACCTCAAATTCACAGAGATCTGCCTATGTCTGCCTCCCAAGTGCTGGAGAGATGGCTCAGCAGCTAAGAGCACATACTGCTTTGCAGAGAACTTCATTTTAGTTCAGCTCCAGTACCTGCCAAGGACCAGCCTCAACTTGGGGGTGGGGGGTGGGGTCTGAGAGAAGGGGTGTTTGAGAGCATCAAAACAAACAACTCGACGTCAAAATGTGGGTTTGAGCTATCGACCTATGTTCTGCTCAAGATGGCTCCCTAAATAGCATTCTGTAGATAGCTCTTGGCTCTGTAGTCTGCTTGAGACAGCCTTTTAGACTGTTCTCTCCCTGTGTTTTGTTCTATTCTAGAAAACTTTCTTCTTGATATTCTAAAAAACTCTCTGGTTGAGACAGCTTTCTCTGTTAGTAAAAATTCTAAAAGCTCTCTGGATAGCCCATGGGTTTTCTTGACCCAAGTCAGAAATCCTGTTAGAAAAATTCCAAAAGTAATTCTTGGTTTTTTTTTTTGGTTTTTTTTTTTTTTGGTCAAAATCAGAAAGCCAGAAAAAAATTCTGTAAGAGCTGTGCTTGCTCTTCTGAGAGCCTTCTCTTAATAACTACTAAAAAACATTCTAAAAGAGCTGTATCAGTTCTCTAAATCAGATCTCCAGTCAGGTCAGCTCTCCCTAGGGAAAAAAAAAATCAGAAATGCTATCACTTTCTGCTAGCTCATCTCATGCCAAAAAGCCAGTTTTTTATTTACTTATCAATTCGGTTATGTATTCCAGGTTCCCTCTTGACCATCCCACCAATCACATTCTACAGCCTTAGCCCCTTGACTCTTAGGAAGAGACAGCAAGCACAAGCACAGACAATAAGATGCTGGGTAGAACCCCGCCCTGAAATCTATCCTTTATACCACACCTGGGCCAGGACTCACTGTGTTCCAGGCCAAGTTTGAAGTCAGGAATCTGCCTGCCTTTGTATTTTTCTGCCAAGCAGATGTTTTTGTTCCTTTAGATTCAAGAAGTCCTTCATATAATTAATAATGCATCATTTTTTGCATTACTGAGAAATTATATATTTTTCACTCATGTTTTTAGAGTTCTTTTCCACATCCTTAAGAGCTGTCCTGAAGGTCCCAGTGTTCACCATTTTGTTAAAGACATAGACACACTGTTGACTCCTGGAGTCCTGCTGTTTCTAATTATTATGGTGTCATTAACATTAACAGAGGGGATATTCCTCGGAGGAATGTGAAAATATGTACACTACTACACAAACAAGCCTTAAGCCCAAGGCAGCCATCTACACTTGTGGAGGCACACATCTGCTGCCCCAGGGACAGGAACAATGTCTGTCACTCTACCCTTACCAAGGCCATGCCAGACTCAGCAGTACCCATGCTCACAGACACCAACAACTCTAGAGCCAAGTGGCTGAAAACCTCTTCTGACCAACAAATGGCACCTGCATTCATGCAGATATACCCACACATAGGCATAATTTACGTCAGAAAGTGAGGAAGAGAGGGAGACGGGGGAAGGAGACACGGAGACGGAGACCCCAAAGGCAGGCTAGCATGGCAGCTTAGCAGGTAGACATGCTATGCTCAAGGTCCACCCAGTGTGGAATCTAGTCCTCTTCTGCTACCTGCAGCTCAAGATGCAGAACTCTCTCTCTCAGCTCCTTTTCCATGTCTGCCTGCACACTGCCATGCTTCCCACCACAACGATAATGGACTAAATCTCTGAAACTCTTAGTCCCAGTTAAATGTTTTCCTTTATAAGAGTTACCTTCGTCACGGTATCTTTTCAAAGCAGTGAACTCTAATTAAGACAGAGTTGGGGAAAAGAGACAGAAAAGGAGTGGAGGAGGAGGGAAGAAAGGAAGGTGTAGTTTTGAGTGGGAATGGCTCCTATAGACTCATGTTTGAATACTTTCTTCCAAATTATTAGAATTGTTTGGGAAGGATTAGGTGGTGTGTCCTTGATGAAGGAGATGTGTAATTGGTGTGGGCTTTGAGGCTGTAAAAGCCTCCTGGCTTTGTGTTCTCTGTTTCCTATTTTGTGGATCAAAATGTTAGCTGTCAGCTGCTCCTCTATTATCATTTCTACCTGCCTGCCTGCTGGCATCTCCCCACAATGATGGTGATAGATTCCTATCCCTCTGGAGCTATAAGCTCCAAGTAAACTCTTCCTTCTATGAATTGACTGGGATGTGATGTTTCATCACGGAAACCAAAGAGTAACTAAAACAGGAGAGGAGAAAGAAAAACAACAACAACAAGCACGCAGAAATATCCAATATTAAACACAAAAGCAGGACTACCACTACAAAAGACATTAATAATGAGAAAGTAAGTAGGCCATTATATATGTTAGGTACTACTTCATTCTGAAAATTTTAAAAGTAATGCCCAATAGATAAATTCCTGGAAAAACAAAAACTTTGAAATAAACAGAAAATCTAAAAATGAATGCTGTTATCTAGATTAAAAGTTGAACCACTAAATAAAAACTTTCCTACAAAGAAAGAAAACTCACTTGGGTTCTGTTGGTGCACATCTTTAGTCCCAGCACTCAAGCAGCAGAGGCGGGTACAGGGCTACACAGAGAAACCTTGGCTCAAAGGAAAAAAAGGGGGGGGGGTGAGGATGGGAACAGGATAACAACAGCCCAAGTGGCTTGTGAGTCCTTCCAACCCAAGGATAAAACTACTCTTGGAAAGATTCCTTTAAGAAACAGAAAAGGCACTCCAAAGAATCCAGGCTTTAACTTGTGTGGAAGCTGACACTAAAAAGAAATCAAGTAATACAATATGTATTACAAACACAAGCATAAAAATTCTAAACTGAATTTGGCAAAGTAGTTGCAGTTTCTTAGTGACTGATTGAGGTTATATGTAACCATATGTAATTAATCAGTGAAAGTTATATATTCAAATCCAATTTATCACAATACTAATTGATATATTCTGATCTCTGTAAATAAAGGCATTTTAAAACATTTGCTCATAAAAACTACTGGCAACCTATGGATAAAAGGGAAATAGTTTGATATCTATCTAAACCCTATGGCTAATATCTGATCAGTTATTAGACATTTCACCCCAGAGTTGGAAACCAGATTTTTAAAAAATGGCCACAATAAAGCATTTTTTATTCAATTTGTGGGTTTTTGTTTGGTTTTACATGGTTTAGGTTGCTTTAGGATTTTGGGGTTTGGGTTTTTTTGTTTGTTTGTTTGTTTGTTTGGGAGTAGGGGAGCTTAGAGTGTCTATTGCTGCTATGAAACACCATGACCAAAAGCAACTGGGGAGAGGTGGGTATTTGGCTTACACTTCCAAATCGTAGTCATCTCTTAATTCAAGTCAGGACAGGAATTCAAACAGGGCTGGAACCCAGAGGCAGGAGCTGATGCAGAGGCCATGGAGGGGTGATGATTACTGGTTTGCTTCCATTGCTTGTTCAGTTTTCTTTTCTTATAGAACTCAGGACCAGCAGCCCAGGGATGGCCCCACCCACAAGGAGCTGGGCCTCCTCAACCAATCACTAAGAAAATACCCTACAGCTGTGTGCCTACAGTCCAATGTTAGGCTGACATAAAACTATCCAGCACATAGGGGTGTGTGTGTGTGTGTGTGTGTGTGTATGTGTCTGTCTGTCTGTCTGTGCATGCACTTTTGTTTCTGAGACAAGATCTCCCTATACAGCTTTGGATACCCTGGAACTCATTATGGAGACTGGGCTGCCCTCAAACACATGGGAGTTCCACCTGCGTCTGTCTCTGAAGAGTGGGATTAAAAGTGTGCCAGCATACCCGGCTTTTAGTTGACGTTTTAATTAGCAACAACAAAAGAGGGCCAAGTAAAATGTTTACCAAACATGTACAATGCAATGGAAAAGAGGGATGGGGTGGTTAGTAAGGAAAAGCAGAGCAGATGGGAGGGAAAGTCAAAGAAGGCTGAAGGAGAGAAAAGCAGGCGGGAGGCAGGGAAAAATGGGGAAGGAAAGAAGGAAGGAAAATAAAGATATTCAGATGGAAAAATTTTTTAAAAACCTATTTTCTGAAGATGGCACAATTATACATGTAATTTTTAAAGCTATAAATAATTAGAAAAAAGTTAAGCAAATTTTCAAACTTAAGGACAATATTTTAAAATTTGTGTTTTTCTTAATAGTAAATAGAATGCAAGACATTAAAGTACTACTTCACCAATATAACAGTAGGGCTGCATTGGGTTATCACTTAATCTGTTCAACTTGTAAGCTGAAAACGTCCCCAACTAATGAATTTGTTATCTACTTTTTATACCACTATTAAAGAAAATTGTGATTTAAAATACAAATACTTGTGTATGAGTAACTGTCAATTCAGTTACATGTGATTAAATTTTCAAAGATGTGCAGAGAACAAAAGAATGCAGACTCCTCAGCTCCAAATCAGGATCTTTGTTTGCAGAAGAGCTGTGAGAACCAGAGATAACTTCACAAAAACCCTGATTCCCAGGCACAACAGACACATGTAGATAATGAACATAGAGTAATTTTGACAGCACACACAAGACCTGTGCAAGCTCCAGCCACACTAAACTGCAATGCAGAGGGTGAGAAAGTCAGTATGTAATTCCACTACTAGCTGAGGAGCTGCTAAAATTTGGATAGCTGCTGGGCCACGGAGAGCCAGTTTTGATTTCTTTCTTTCTTTTTTTTTTTTTTTTTTTTTTTTGGTTTTTCAAGACAGGGCTTCTCTGGATGTGCTCACAGTCAGCTATTGGATGGATCACAGGGCCCCCAATGGAGGAGCTAGAGAAAGTATCCAAGGAGCTAAAGGAATCTGCAACCCTATAGGTGGAACAACATTATGAACTAACCAGTACCCGGGAGCTCTTGACTCTAGCTGCATATGTAACAAAAGATGGCCTAGTTGGCCATCACTGGAAAGAGAGGCCCATTGGACATGCAAACTTTATATGCCCCAGTGCAGGGGAACGCCAGGGCCAAAAAGTGGGAGTGGGTGGGTAGGGGAGGTATGTAATCTATTAGGCTAATGACACACAAGCGCACTCCCAATCCCAGCCACCAAAGAACACAAACACATGGAGGTCAAGAGACAAGTGTGTACACGCATCCTCTACCTGTGTCAAAGTTCCAGGGTCTACTTCAGATTACCATGCTTGCACGGCAAGTACCTTCACCTACTAAGCCGTCTCTCTGGCCCTTTGATTTCAATTTTTGAGACAGGGTTTACCTCACAGCCCAGCCTGTTCTCTATAGCCTACACTGGCCTTGAACCTTCTGCAATCATGCTGTCTCTCCCTCTCAGGTACTGAAATGACAGACATGAACATCACTTAGCTCCCAGCATGCATCTTGGTAAGTTTCCCATCTTCTGAACATCCACAGAAAATCCCAACCTTCTCACTGTCTTTTTAACTTGTTAGTGGTAATGAAGGAAAGTTTAGATTTTGATAATGTGCACTTTGCAGTTAGTATTATATTTAGTATCTATTGAAGATGGGTTTGTATACACAAAGGGTGTGACATTCTCCTTTGTTTTCCTCAAGACATTTATTAGGTTTAGCTTCACATTAATGTGTACAACCCAGATCAATAATATTCAAACATATTCTATCCCACTTTTTACAGTCTCACTTTATATAGTCTGATCAGTACTTATAACTTTATTTTCTGGTTAAGTTGGCAGCTAAAACTTGCTCTTGAACTTAAGACAAATTCTACAATTATAACAACGATTGACATGATTTTTAAAGCAATTTTCTAAAGAAACAACATACTCCTGGTTTTCTGGAGATCTTTGTACTATTTCTTTGGCAGCATAATTCTCTTTCAAGCATGCTAGAATTGCTTTCCCTTGGTTTTACCTGGAAAGTCAATAAGAATTATAAAAAAAAAAAAACCAAAAAAAAAACCAACTCATTTTGATTTGTACTTGTATTTATTTGAATAGGTAACAGCTTTCTAAGCTGAATTATGCAAGTATTCAAATTAGCTACAACCAGTAAGCATACATAAATTACAATGAAATAGCTTCCCATCTTTCAGATTAACTGAAAGCCAAAACTTTTTAGCGAAAGGGTTTAAAGTCCTAGGGAGAAGAGCAGAAGATGCACACCAAGCAGCACTGGAAAGTGATAGAAATTTCAGGTCAGTGCTCTTTTGTTAAAAGAAGCTTCTCCACAAAAGAAAAACTGATTAATCAGAGAAACAGACAAGGATCACAGGAACCTTGTCAATTCCTCTTAGCAGGCAGCACCAGTGTTAAAAGACTTTGAAGCAGAAAGACACCGATTATCAATTTCCTACAGAAGCTTTTTACACCAGGAAGAGGGAATACCGGTAAGCGTTGTTAAGTGTGGGGGTGGGGTGGAGGGTGGAGAGAAGCCTAAAGAGCAAACTGAAAGGAAGAAACTGTAAACAGCAGTGCTTCAGAAGAGATGGGAAATGGTAGCACAAAGGAAACAATGGCTGGCGGGCGAGGCTTGCAAGGAGGACGTCTGTATCCTCCACCCTCTGTAATGCCTTGCTTTACTAGCAGAAAGAAACCTTCCAGAGCTTGCTGTTTGTTCTCTCTATCCACCGCAAATCTATATAGCATTATCTCAGGGATGGGCCACATCCTCGGGAAAGGAAAGACAGATCATGAAACAGCAAAAAGAATTGATAGATTTGGGCATGCTGTAAGAACATATTGAACATACTGTAAGAACAAAATTAATAACTATATGTTATAGAAAGATTGTTCTTAATGGCTGTGTTGAGAAAATAAGCATCTAAATGGACATCATTATGAAAAGATTAATGCAGTCTGTGTGCAGATGGGGAAATACCAATGTTTGGTAGAGAAGGTATAAGTCTATCAAGTAGTGAATACATGTAGACAGGCTAAACATAGCATGAACTAACTAGTCACTGTGCTGCAAGGAACACTTAAAAACAATATAAAGATGGTTTCCTTTAATAGTAAGGAAACTATTCTTTTAACAGATTTTGAAATTCTACATTGCAGGGCACAGTATAAAATGCATTTGCAGCTTTCTCTCAGGCCAGCATAGGTCCTTCCAGCCATGGAAAAGATCACATACACTTGAGTACACTGAAATCAATTTACAAATATGAAGTTGAGAGTGGTTTCTGGAAATTTCCCCATGGCACATAACATTTTCAAGATCAAAAATCTGTTTCTAGCTCACAATGCTTGTATCATTTCCTCATTTGTTCTATGGTTACATAAATCATCTTCCTTCTTCAAATAAAACTTCTCTCAGTGCCACTGCCAACTGCAATATACTTAAGTTATCTTGGTTACATTCACTGATTAATCAAGTCATTTAAGCCTATAAACAAATACTTCACAACATTTCATGGAGCTCCAAACAACTATATTATAGAGATTGAAACATCTGACTAGTTAATTGTTAAAGATAGCAGAATTCAGCCAGATAGTGGTGGTGCTTGTCTTTAATCCCAGAATTCAGGAGGCAGAGGCAGGTGCCCATATCTCTGAGTTCAAGGCCAGCCTGCTATAACAGGGTGAGTTCCAGGACAGCCAGGACTACATAAAGAAACCCTGTCTCAAAAAAAAAAAAAAAACTGAATACAAAACAAAACAAAATGAACAAAAAAGATGGCAGACTCCAATTCTTATTACTTAGGAGAAAAGTATTAACTTGCCAATAAAACTTACAAGCTAGCTGCAGATCTAATAATGACTTCAACATTTAAAGGAAACATACCAAAAATATTCATGTGAAAATAAAAACAAGATACCAGTGGTTGGGGATAGATCCAAGCCTTCTTAAAGCACAGGAAGGAGAGGATAACACTAACATATATGTTGATATTTGCTCTATTGATAGTAAGATAACATAAGGCTCATCTATTTCAGAGTAGTGAAACTGAAAAGAAAAGTCGATTAAGACTATAAAATAAGAATAATAATAAGTACATAAAATAAGAAATAATGTTATGTTTACTCTTAAAGAAATTTATACTTCATACACTAGAGTCTGTGATAGAAATGCACAGCATGCTTCTTTATATTTTCACTTTTCAACTTCCAAATCAGTTTATACATGTTTTTTCTATCAGACTGACTGACTTAACTCCTCTAATTTACAACTGACCATCATTTGACTAAGAGAATTCAAAGTTATTTTCTCCATTTGAGTTTAAAAAATGTAAGCAACTGATTTGAGAAAAAGTATTTATTTTCATAGTTATGAAGAGGAGAAAACGTGAGGAAAGCATGGAAGGGTAAACAGTAGATATTCCTGGGTAGAGGAAATACTGATTTCTTTAAAAAAAAAAACTGGCTTTATGAATTACAACAATATCATATATATATATGTGTGTGTGTGTGTGTATGTGTGTGTGTGTATATATATATATATATATATATATATATATATAATTAAAATGTTTCATACTAAGAATTAAGTCCATGCTGTTACGTACGTAATCCTTTTCTTAAAACATAATATTTATGTATATGTGTGTGTACATATGTATATGGCATAGAGAGGAGTCAGTGTCCACAAAGGCCAGAAGAGGGTCTTAGATCCCCTAAGCTAAAGTTACAATGACTACAAAAGTGCTGGGAACTAAACTCAGGTTCTTGTAAGAGTGAGTGCTCTTAATGCCGAGCCATCTCTCTAAGGCCTATTGCTTACATCTTAAATAACTTCGTGGTAAATCTTATTCTAAATGTTTAGACCCTCCAAAAACATTTTTACTGTATTTAGATCTAATAACTTTACAGTTAAAGATATTAACTATAAAGCTTCAAATCTGGAACTGACCCTGTGCCACAGCTCTCCATACCCAAATACTGGGAGTGAGCTGGTCTCCTCAGAGTGCCGAAACACCTGTGAGCACAGGTAAGAACACTACCTCTGCTCAAATTCCTGGACCAAGAGAGACCTTCCTAGAGCCATCAGGACACAGGAACCAAGGAACAGGCTGGGACAGGATCCTTCCCGTTTCTGTCTGCACCCCAGAGCTGACCCTGTGCCACAGCTCTTCATACCCAAACTCCTCCCAGAGAGAGCTGGTCTCCCAGGAGTCAGGCTTACAGGAGGGAAAAGTCACAGTCAGAGACAAGACCAGATAACACCAGAGATAACCAGATGGTTCTAGGCAAGGGCAAGAACATAAGCAACAGAAACCAAGGCTACTTGGCATCATCAGAACCTAGTTCTCCCATCACAGCAAGCCCTGGATACCCCAACACACTGGAAAAGTAAGACTCTGATTTAAAATCATATCTCATGATGATGATTGAGGACTTTAAGGACATAAATAATAATTCCCTTAAAGAAATATGGGAGAACACAGGTAAACAGGTAGAAGCCCTTAAAGAGGAAACACAAAAATCCCTCAAAGAATTTCAGGAAAACACAACCAAACACATGAAGGAACTGAACAAAACCATCCAAGATCTAAAAGTGGAAATAGAAACAATAAAGAAACCACAAAGGGAGACAACACTGGACATAGAAAACCTAGGAAAGAGATCAGGAGTCATAGATGCAAGCATCACCAACAGAATACAAGAGATAGAAGAGAGAATCTCAGGGGCAGAAGATACCTTAGAAAACATTGACATAACAGTCAAATAAAATGCAAAATGCAAAAAAGCGCCCAACCCAAAACATCTAGGAAATCCAGGACACAATGAGAAGACCAAACCCAAGGATAACAAGTATAGAAAAGAGTGAAGATTCCCAACTTAAAGGGCCAGTAAACATCTTCAACAAAATTATAGAAGAAAACTTCCCTAACCTAAAGAAAGAGAAGCCCATGATCATACAAGAAGCCTACAGACCTCCAAATAGACTGGACCAGAAAAGAAATTCCTCCTGTCACATAACAGTCAAAACACTAAATGCACAAAACAAAGAAAGAATATTAAAAGCAGTAAGGGAAAAGGGTCAAGTAACATTTAAAGGCAGACCTATCGGAATTACACCAGACTTCTCAACAGAGACTATGAAAGATAGAAGATCCTGGGCAGATGTCATACAGACCCTAAGAGAGCACAAATGCCAGTCGAGGCTACTATACCCAGCAAAACTCTCAGTTACCATAGATGGAGAAACTAAGATATTCCATGACAAAACCAAATTTATACAATATCTCTCCACAGATCCAGCCCTAATAAATGGAAAACTCCAACACAAGGAGAGAAACTACATCCTAGAAAAAGCAAGAAAGTAATCTTTCAACAAACCTAAAAGAAGATAGCCACAGAAACACACTTCCACCTCTAACAACAAAAATAACAGTAAGCAAAAATCACTATTCCTTAGTATCTTTTAACATCAACGGACTCAATTCTCCAATAAAAAGATGTAGAATAACAGACTAGATACCAAATAACCTTATCAAAAAAAAAAAATTGGAGAACAGAGCTAAACAGAGAATTCTCAACTAAGGAAACTTGAATGGCCAAGAAGCACCTAAATAAATGTTCAAAGTCATTAGGGAAACTTAAAATCAAAATGACCCTGAGATTTCACTAGTCAGGATGGCTAATATTAAAAACTCAGGTGATAGCAGATACTGGTGAGGATGTGGAGAAAGAACACTCCTCCATTGCTGGTGGGATTGTAAGCTGGTGCAACCACTCTGGAAATCAGTCTGGTGGTTCCTCAGAAAATTGGACATAGTACTACCTGAGGACCAAGGTATACCACTCCTGGGCATATAACCAGAAGATGCCCCAACATGTAATAAAGACACATGCTCCACTATGTTCATAGCAGGCATATTTATAATAGCCAGAAGCTGGGAACAACCCAGATGTCCCTCAACAGAGGAATGGATACAATGTGGTACATTTACACAATGGAGTACTACTCAGCTAGTCAAAACAATGACTTCACGAAACTCACAGGCAAATGGATGGATATAGAAAATATCCTGAGTGAGCTAACTCAGTCATAAAAGAACACGCATGGTATGTATTCACTGATAAGTGATTAGTGGATATTAGGCAAAGAGCATGGAATACCCATGATACAACTCATGGACCACATAAAGCTCAAAAGGAAGGAAGACCAAAGAGTGGATGTTTCAGTCCTACTTAGAAGGGGGAACAATATAATCAAGGGAAGTAGAAGATGGGAGGGACTTGGGAGGAATATAAGAGATGGAGGGGAGAAAGGGAGCAGAATCAGATACGGGAGGAGATGGAAGAGATGTACAGAGGGACAGGAAATTGAACAGAGGTGTGTAGCAATGAGGGATGGGAAACTGGGGGGTAGCAACCAGAAAGTCCCAGATGCCAGGAAAGCAAGAGCCTTCCAGGACCCCACGGAGACGACATTAGCTGAAATACCCCACTAAGGGGAGGGAGAAATTGTTGAGACTATATTCAGAAGTTAGGCATGGCCCCCTGGTTGAGAGATGGGACCACCCACCCATCTCCAAAATTTTAACCCAGAATTGCTCCTGTCTAAACGAAATACAGGGACAAAGAGTGGAGCAGAGACTGAAGGAAAGGCCATCCAGAGAGTGCTCCAGCTCCACTTAGGGATCCATCCCACATGCAGCCACTAAACCCGACACTATTGCTGATGCCAAGAAGGCTTGCTGACATGAGCCTGATACAGCTGTCTTCCGAGAGGCTCTGCCAGATTCTGACCAACACAGATGTGGATGCTCGCAGACAGTCATCATACTGAGCACAGGGACCCCAATGGAAGAGTTAGGGGAAGGTCTGAAGGAGCTGAAAGGACCTTATCTGGCATCAATGGGAATGGAGGCCCTTGGTCCTGTGAAGGCTTAACATCCCAGTATAGAGGTATGTTAGGGTCGTGAGGCTGGAATGGATGAGTGGGTGAGTGGGTGGGTGGGAGAGCACCCTCATAGAAGCTTGGTAAGGGGAGATGCGATAGGGGGTTTACAGAGGGGAAACCAGAAAAGGGGATAACATTTAAAATGTAAACAAGTAAAATATCCATTTAAAAAAAAGAATCTCAAAACTGAAAGGATAATTGTTCATTAATTTTAATTTTGTAGGTCCAATTAAATTATATCTATCTGCTCTTCAGTCTTGGCTCTGACATTCCTTTACCACACATCTCTGTTATATTAATTGCAGCATATATCCACTTTTTTAATTACAAGAAAGATAGGATATCTTTTATTTCCCTTTCAAGGCACTGCCTGAAATACATTTGCTCTGATGACTCACAACCCTATAAATGAATATTGCTATCTACTTTCCATAGATAGAAGAGCTTTGGTAAAATTCAAGCAAGTAGTAAGGACTACAGTCCGAGTTCCTCCTGCCAAAGAGCCTCTACTCACAACTCTTCCTTTCCCTGTTTTCCCTTCTTCTTCTCCCTTATCATGAATATTCTGCCTCCAAAAGGCTTTCCTGAGGAAAACTGTGCTGCATCCTTTTAGTGCCAGCCTTTTAGTCTGGAGCTGAGTCCAAGGCCAGCCTGCTTTCCACAGTGAGTTCCAGGCCAGCCAGAGCTAACATAGTGAGACCCTATCTAAAAAAAATAAACAGAATAAATAAACACAAAGTCTCTTTTAATCAAAGCCTAATTTAGGTCCCTCACCTCCTATACTCAGAGACTGTCAGAGGATGGTAAGTGTTATCAAACTATAGCAGTGTTAATGTTATTTTCACTGTGGCTGAACTATCTGCCTCTGGGGTTCTTTGAGATCTGTAAGAAACTTGAGATGGGAGGGAAGGGGGAGGGGAGGGGGAGAGAAGGGGGATAGAAAGACCGAGGCAGAGAGACAACGACAGGGGGAAGGGGAAGGGAAAGAAAGGAGACCACAGCACCAGATCAACACTCACCCTCAATGGCGCTCTACCCTATATTTTGAAACAAAAGTCATTAAATTTGGAACTCAAAGGCAGCCAGAATAGCTGGCTGGTGAGCTCTTGAGATCTGCTTCTTTTCCAAACCCTTGTGCTAACATTATCAGGGTATGCTGTTACAGTTGGCTTTTTTGGTGGTGGTGGTGGTGGTGGTGGTGGTGGTGATGGTGGTGGTGGTGGTGGTGGTGGTGGTTTTCAGGTCTGGGTTTCTCTGGGTAACCCTGACTGCATATCCCTGACTTCCCAGGAGCAAGCAGAATAGGCTGGCCTCAATCTCAGAGGTATCCTGTACTCCCCAACCCCTGCATGAGTGCTGGGATTAAAGGTGTGCGCCATCACCTCCTGGCTCCCATGCACAGCACACATTTCACTTCCTGAGCCATCCTCCTCAGTCCCCTCCCTGCTTTGTGCTCACAGATGAACATCCAAAGCCTGGCTCAAAGGGAGCACATTAACATAAAATTTAAACTTTTAAATATGATGGGAACTCAGAGATGTAAGAGTTATATCCTGAAATCATATTACTGACCTAATTATGTGAAATTAGGCAATTAGCAATTCTATAATTTCTTTATTAGCAAAAATGGGCAATAATTACAACTATCTTTCAGTGTTGAAAAAATTTAGTTAATTAGAAAATGTGTATATAAGCACTCTCTAAGTTACATGCCATTATTATTGTATTGTTCATCACTGACAACATCATTATCAACATTACTCTAGTATGTGCTGGCTGTAGCTTAAGACGGTCTAACTGGTAGAACGGACGCCAAATCAGCAAGTTACATTTGCTGATGGTTGGGTGGTTAGTAACTTGGGGTAGTTAGTTGTTAGGAAGGATTGCAGTCTCCTTTTTTATGCTTTTATTTATGAATCTATTAAAAGATTACTCACAATTATAAACCACAATAATCTTTACATTACCTTAAATATACTTAGCTGTTTGTCACTTTTATTTGCCTATAAGCTGCCATTGCTTTTCATGTTTTAGCAGCTATATAGGCTAACGGTTAAGGATACAGGCAGCCTTCCTCAGATCAGCTCAAGGCCCAATCTCTTGTTTCCCTTTTACTAGAAAGCAAACATCAGTTTTATCACACCTATGGTCCTGGGTGGAGACAAGGCATTCTGATCAGCTAGGTCCAAAGATTAGATGATAAGATTCGAACTATGGTCTCCTCCTAAAAGTTACTCCAGCAGGGCCTGCCAATCACCTGGTCAGAAGTCTATACCCCACAGGAAAGGTGGTTTACCTAAAACTTTGCTAAGAAGAGGGGAGGGACAATTATCCCCTTTATGAGATGGTGAACTTGTCGTTCCTATACATCCCTCTTCCATGTAGCCATCTGCAAAGCTCTCACCAAGCACTCTGGAGTGTGCTCACTGTCTGACTAAGAGTCTAGCTTTCCTTTTTCTTCTTTGTAGTCTGGCTCTGCTTTCCCTGATGCCTTGGACTTTCTCACTTTCTCTGAACCTTTCCCTCATCTCCCACCATGTGGCTGCTTGTGACCTCCATTACTGAACTTCCCTAATTTCTAGGACTGTAAAGTAAAAAGCATAGCGTTCCTTCTTCCTGTGATCCACTTCCCTTTTCCTGGCAGCTGTCAAAATTTACAACTTGTCTGCCCTGTTGTTTTTCTCTCAAATTCTACTAAAATTGTCTTCAAGTTTAAAAGTCAGTTTCTAAATTCTTTTATTAACAAGATTAAGAACCAAAAACAAGAAAGAAAAATTCCAATGTCCTTGCTAACAAAATAAACATATGTACTCCGTTTATCTTTCAGATATAAATTATGACATCTAAAATCTTGTTTCAGCTGGCTGTAAAATTACAAAAATCATACTGTTTAAGTTCTTCAAACTACTGTCAACAAGGACAACAGACCTAACTAAGTGCTATGGATGTGTGCAAGGAAGAAATGCTTAGCTGAAATACCTGTAGCACAACAGAAGGAGCATGGACCTTTTTGAAGTCTTACAACATAGTCATCATTTGTATGCCTTATGCCACTGACCACAGACTTTAGAAAAGAAATAAACTATTTAGCTAAACCTGAGAGGGAAGGAGAAAAGGCCAGATTTGAGTTCACAGGGCTTAACCATACAACAAAGATTCTTTTTTTTTTCCTAATAGCAATTTGAAGTTGTGTCAAAAATAAACCGTAAGTGAGTCTCCATCAAGATCCCTTGTGTGCTGCTAACCTCCTGTCTAAGGAAGAGCAGCATGCGTGCTGAGGACCAGCCTGTGCTTCTGAGTGGTTAGAGCTGGACCTAAAGCTTCCTTCTCAGAAGGCACTGTGAGTAGGGAATGAAAAGAATAAGTGACAACCAGAGTAAGAACGACTTCACTCAGCTAGAGTAAGTCCTGGTAGCAGGGCAGATCAGAATGAGCAAGTGGGAAATAACTGGGAGTCAGCCAAATGAATTCATAATTTAAATAATTCCTTTACTTTACAACTTAAAACTGAAAATGTAAATTAAAATTATCAACTATTCTGTATAAAATCTACTCTGAGCTCTTGAGGGGACTCAACGCCAGCTTTCAGCATCCACATCAGATAGCTCACGACCACCTACAATTCCAGTTCTAGAGGATCCAATGTCTGGTTTCTGAGTGCTCCTTCAAGCAAGTGGGTCATATAAATTCATGCAGGCACACAAACATAAAACACATACCTTTATTCTAAATTGTTAAATTCTACTCTGAATGCATTACTCCATTATGGATTCTGAGTATCTATTTAACATTGAATGCCACAAATTTTCAATGACTTGTAGGAGCACAATGGCATGGCAGTGACCAGGAGAAGACAGGATGAAGTGTGGTCAGCACCTAACAATCTCCCACATATCCTTTGTTCCAAGTCAGGAACTCTCCATCTTAAAACCATATATTACCTCAGAGCACCTCTCCACTTGGCGCAAGATATGAAAGTTAGAACATATATTTCACAGACATTCTCCTCAATGTCCCTGTCGTCTGAACCCTGGAGTCCAGGCCTTTCTCCAGCAGGCAAGCTGGATGATCTGTTTCATGTGAAGGTGAACTCCAAGCCTGCCCCATCACATGCAGCTAAGTCACTCACATTCATATTCTCCTCCCATACAGCTTTCTCCACTAAAGCCTTTTTAACAGCACTTAACAGAAAATGCTAACTTCCTTTATTAAGACTGATTTTTTTTTATTTGTGCGTGTGCCACATGTGTGCAAGTACCCACAGAAGCCAGAAGAGGTCATTAGAACCCCTAAAGCTGGAGTCAATGGGTGCTTGGGAGCCACCCGACAAGTGTATTAGCCTGAACAGGGTCCCCCAAACTACAAGGTTTTTGAGATTAGAATTTTATCTTGAATATTCAGTCCCAGTGGTTGAAAAGATGGCCCAGGGATTAAGAGTATTTGCTGCTTTTTCCAATAACCAGAGCTCGGTTCCCGCACAGTATGAAAGTTCACAGTCATCTCTAACTAAGTCCAGGTCCAGAGGGTCTCACACCCTTTTCTGGCTCCATGGGACTGCATGCATGTGGTACAAATACATGCAAGCGAAACACCTCTACGAATTAAATGAGCACAAATAAATCTAAAAACAAAACCAAAAAATTCAACCCTATGAGCATAATTATATGAAGATATAATTCATAGAAACTGATACACTGTTAAAGGACACAAAAATACACATCATTTTTGTGGATGTTAATGTGGATGAAGTCATTGACTAACTAACTAGTGCACTAATTACAAACTTTACCCCAGATCCAAGATTTTTTTAAATCATAATCCATTTATTAACAGATATGTACATAACCTTTTTGTACAACATAACAATCTATCATTTAACTTTTAAGGTGTTTTTAATCTAACATCACAAAACATATTGCTAAAAATAGGATGATATTTTTCTTTCCTATTTATCCTAATAACAATTACACACACACAAACAAAATCAAATATTTAAAAATCTGGTTAATCTGGTAACAAAAATCACTCAATCAAATATCATTCATTGTCCAGCAACTATAGGTCTATGAAAATACTAGAAAAAATTGTATGTAACAATCTATAATGTTTTATTGAGACAAAATACTTTAAACAAAAATGCATATTCAACTTTAAAATCTTATCATAGAAGTTTTTAAAAGTACCTACACTTACATAGAAATATCAAAGAACAATACATTTTAAAAATCGATCATAGTACCTCTTAAGAAATTATTGTTTCATGGTTGGGTGGTGGAGGTGCCTTTAAGCTTAGGAGGCAGAGACAAGTGAATCTCTAATTTCCAGCTTGGTCTACAGAGAGAGTTTGAGGACAGCCAGGACTACACAGGGAAACTCTATCTCTAAAAATCAAATTATTGTTTCACAAATTTCATTCATTATTTGGTGATATAGTGATAATGTTTAAAATACAACTTAAGTATGTGAACTTTAAATATAAACAAAAACAGCTTCAAAATGTAAATATGACTCACAGTAAACTATGTATTATGAATAAGTCACCACATTAGAATTGGCAGTTACTCTCTTTTAACTCCAAAATCAAATGCTGCTGCTGAGAGAGATGGCATTTTCTCAAACACCTGGCTATCACATACAGCGGATACATTTATTTTTACATTTGCATCAAGTTGTAATTTTTTTCCATTTATCGTCTTACATTTTAAGCCCTGAGAAATGAATTGCAATTTAGAAACTTCAAATGATGCCAAAAAATAAATGATAGAAAAATTGCTAGTAGCAATTAAAAAGTATTATTTTAGGGCCCAGCAGGATGGCTCAGCAGGCCCTTGCCACACAAGCCTGGCTACCTGAGTGTGACCCCAGGCATCCACATAATGTGGAAGGAGAGAACTGACTCTACACACTTGTTCTCTGACTTCCATACACACTGCTTCACACACACACACATATATACACATACACATGCACAAATTAATATTTTAAGTGTTATTTTAAAATCTATTTTATTAAATAAATATTTTGGCCTTTTAAAGAATATAGTCACTCAAAACAAGTAAATTAAAAGGCATATCTCAATAAACACTTCCACTCTGACATCTCATTCATTCTGAAATTCACTGGTGCAATCAAAGCCACTAAACTTAAGCAATTAAAAAGAAAGAAAAGTGTTTTTTTTTTCCTTTTTGTCTTTGTCTTTTCTGCAGAGAGAAACAAAGCTTGGTATTAACTCTCGAGGCCAATGGATGGGTCTACAAACTAAACAGTTGTGAGACTGAGGTTACAAATAGGCCGCTGTAAGCTTCTGAAAGTTTAGAAAATAAATACAACAAGCACTAACATACAATAACAAGTATTTACTATAAATTACATTTACCAGCAACAACATTTTGCAGTTTATGAGCAATGCTGATGCTTTTGCTGGGGTAAATCTCCTTGCTGTGATTGCTGCACAGAAACATACCCATCCCCCAAGGCACACAGCTACTTCAGAAACTTCTTGCATAAATAAGAGTATCCGATGTCCAGGGTAACGGGTGGTCCTGAGCTGGAATCAGAGCTGTATACTTTTAGGGGATGCTGAGATAAGAACAAAGTGTTTTGTGTTTGTTTAAATCTGAGTCTAGATGTAAAATCTTTGCACCATTATTGACACCAATAATAAACTCATTGACTAGGTAAAGTGAAAGAGTCAGGATAAATGCTACAAATTAAATACTTCACACAACAAAATATTTTGGGCCTTTTTAAAATTCAAACTAAGTAACTCAATTTTCTCAAAAGTTGTCACTACATTTCAAACGTGCAAATATCTTACAACATGTTTTAGTGCCAACAGAAGTCATTTAAATAAGACTATATACATAAAATAAACTGCAGCTCAATAAAACAAGACAGTGAAATTAATCCAGTGAAGTCACAATCAAGCGCCAACTACTAAATCCAATAGAAAAGTTTGTTTTTCTTTATTTTCCTAGGACAGAAAGAAGGATTTACGAGTAGCCCCAGGAAAAGATAAGCAAAGAATAGTCTTGACCCAGGCTTCTCTGATTCAATGAAGTGGCCTGCAACCTGAGTCAAAGGGCACAAATTCCTGGACATTCCAAACCTTCAGTGGTGTGAGGGAGGAAACAGCTAAAAAGAGAAATGTGCAAATTCTTAGATTTAGTAACAAAGAAAATATGTGTCAAAGATCTAAAAATAAATAAGTCACCACTACAAATGAATTTTTGCTACAGTTTTACCTAATGTTAAAAAAGCAATCTTTTCCTTTTTAAATGAAAAGGACTCATCCACTTTAACATTTATGATTTACAGTGAACCAGTGATGTCAGGTATGTGTCAGGAAGATTTAATCTAAAGTAGTTGCTGAAAAGCATGACTCCTTTGCAAGCACCAGTGTTTCTATATTGCATTGAAAGCATACTTAAGAATGCTTAGATAAACTTTGCATTACTGACCTAAGTGTTTGAAGTGATAGATACAACCTATCTTGGCACGCTTTTGTTATTGACTGACCTAACAAAAATCCATTTAATGTATGTTAAGATAAAAGAATTTACGCATTACAGCATCTATAAACATCGTATTCATTATTGTTAATAACTGAAGGAATTTTTTGCTAAGTGAAGGAATGAAAAGGTCATGAACAAGTCTAGCCAAAGTAAAAGTAATTTGAAATTTACATGAAATTTTTATATCCTATAAAACAAACTACAAATATAAATACAAATCTTAGAGTGATCAACATATTGATATTTCAAATAGAGCTCAAGTTTAACAAGTCACAAATTTAAGTTAAATTTGATATTTAAAAGCAAAATGTCGTAACAAAAGACTTAAAAGGCAACTAAGAAAAAAAGTATATTGGTGTATATTCTGGCAATAAATTGGTAAGAGCAAGTTTCTACAAAATCTAAAAACTATACTTTAAACACAAAACACTTTGTTCTTATCTCAGCATCCCCTAAAAGAACACAATTTGTGTGTGCATGTGGGCGTGTGTGTTTGTGGGTGTGTGTATTCTCAGACTTCCTAACACTACTGTTCTAAGAAGTTGTAAACTGCCGTGTAGATGCTGGGAATGAATCTGAGTCCTCTGAAAGAACAACAAGTGCCCCTAGCCACTGAGCCATCTCATCTCTCCATCCCCTGTAGATAGCTTTAAGGAAATATATTTTTTATTTTTTAACAATTTACTTTTTTGTTTTGTTTCTGTTTTTGAGGCAGTGTTTTACTGCATAACGCAGACTAGCCTAGAACTCACAATGTATCATCTCAGAATGGCCTGAAACTCAGTATGTATCCAAGGCAGGCCTGGAATTTGGGGATCTTCCTGCTTCCCAAGTACTAGGATTATAGGCATGAACTAATATGCTTATCCTCAGATTTATTTTCTATCAATTATTCCCAAATAAAATTAGTAAAGCCTTATAATTTGACTCTGCAAATAGCAAAATGAATGATAAACAGGGAAAAAGTAAACTTTTTGTCACTTATAGTAACAATAATAAGAAAATCTTTTTCTTGAAAAGTGTGCCAAAGTTATGTGTGTGCATGTATGGATGAGACTGTAGTGGATATGTGTTGAGTATATGTGAACTTGCAGAGGCCAGAAAAGAATCTGAGGTATCTTGCTATATCAGTATCCCCCTTATCTGAGACAGTCTTTGTTTGAACCTAGAGCTAGGCTGGTGACCAGTGAGCCTCGGTGTGACACTCTTCCTATGCTGCTCCCCACAGCACTGTGCTTACAGGTAGGTGCACATAGCCATGCCTGGTGTTTTTAAGTGTGTGCTGGAATCAGAACTCAGGCTCTCATGTTTGCACAAAAAGCACCCTGTTCTACTAGCTCATCTCTCCAGCCCCAAAATGTGCCAAAACTTGAGGGGTTGGGGAGGGAGAAAGGCAGAGAGCAGAATCCTTTAATATATCACCAAAAGTGAGTGCTTTACATTTAGTGACTAGTAAAGACTTTAGAATAGAAAAATTAAAGAACCACATTTTTTCTTAAGTGTCCTGGTTACTGTTCTATTGCTATGAATTGACATCATGACTAAAGCAACACTTATAAAAACAAAGCACTTAATTAGAGGCTTTCTTACAGTTCACAGATTTAGTTTATTATCATCATGGCAGGTAGCAGGCAGCACACATGGTACTGGAGCAATAGCTAAGAGATAAGCCCTGTCCCTTAGACTGAGAGATAGAGAGACACTAGACTTGCCATGGGCTTCTGAGACCTCAAAGCCCACCCCCAGTGACATAGTTTTTCCAACAAAACCACACCTCCTAATCTAATCCTTTCAAATCATACTACTCCCAGGCATAAGAATTCAACTATCAACCTATAGGGCCATTCCTATTCAAATCATCACATAGAGTACTTACTTTCTAAAAAGGAAATACATATCTGTAACAAGGATACAGCAATCTTCTTAATTCAGTATGAATAAGCCAAATAATAACCCAAGTCATGCAAATGAAGTAAGTCATGAGTTTATGTTGTATAGGAAAAGATGGTAAGTCAGTTAAGAGGAAGATTTGTAAAATGCATACAACCGATCTCTCCTTTTCCAAGAACAAAAGCTCCTAATATGATGGTAATTTTCAGGCAGATTGAAATTACTAAAGAAAAATACCTGAGAAAAAAGTGAAAGGCAATATGGACCTTCTTAGACAAAGGATATTGAAATATATATGTAGCTTTATCTGAAACAGGCTAAAAGAACCTGATCAGCTAGCCAGTTAAGACAACACAGAACAGACGAAGCTCTTCAAAAGTGACTGTAAATGAGCAAAAGAGGACTCCCCAAAATGAGGACCATGTTTCATATTATGAATCAAGTAGTGGTTATAGAATTTGTCAAAGCTCATCTAAGTGTGTGTGTGTGTGTGTGTGTGTGTGTGTGTGTGTGTGTTGTGAGGGAGGGATCCATAAATATATAATAGTGAATATATAAACTGCAGTTCAAAAACAATGATGAAACAAAAAATAAAATTCATGACATAAGCTTTTGAAAAATAGTCCTCAAATAGAGATCAAAACTGTCATCTGGCACTGTTTACAGGCTTTCAATTATTTTCATAGACACAATGTCAACTTTCAATGGGTTTAGCCTGACCTCTCTAAAATAGGAGATCATACCAAACACATTTTAATTGTGTGAATACTGAGGCTACCAGCCCACCAAGTGACCCAAGACCCCAAACCCAGTGAATTTCCCTTACTACACCACACAGTAAACAACATATGCTGGGTCCCTTTCACGTGTCAAACTATTAAGTATTTCATACATGGTAGCATTGAGTCTACACACTATTGCCATACAAAGTAGTACATTGGTATCCCTACTTATATTACACTTACAAATAGCTTCCTCCCCAAAGGATTAATCAATTTACTTAACCAGAGTTTATACATTCCATTAGTCTATGTTCTTATCACACACAAGATTAAACAATTATGAACAGCATTATCAAAATATATTGATTAAAACAGTATCTTTCCTTAGTTTACACTAAAGAATAAACATTATATATACATGAAAAACAAGTAAACCCCACACAGAACAAAAATTAATAAAACAAAAATATCTATATGGCAAGTTATTCCCAAACTTCAGTTTGTACCCTGATACATCTGACAGTTTATATATTTTTTAGATAAGATTTCATTATGTTGCCTAAGCTAGGCCTGAACTTGTAAGTCCAAGCGATCTTCCTACCTCAGCTTCTTGAACAGCTAGGACTATAGGTATGTTATACACTAAATAATATTATTTATCATAAAACTATAAATAAAAGTTCTAGAGTTCACAGTAATAAAAATTAAGCTATCAATATTATACAACATATTTTATCAAATGTTAAAAAATATTCAGTTTAGAAAAGACTAACCTGGGAGCTGGAGAGATGGCTCTTCATGCCTGTGCCCCAGAGTATAGGGTTAACAGGCATGAACCACTATGCTCTGTCAAACATTTTACTTTTTCCCTCGTATAGTCATGAAATCCAAAAGCTCATAGGTAAGTGAAAGGCAGTTTAGACACTACTGGATGAAGTGAAGCTCTGTACTTCCTCCTGACTTTGTTGTGAACCTAAAACTTCTCTTAAACACAAGTGTAGTTCACTGCTTAACCTCCTGTTTGGCATGCACAAGTTCATTAAAAAAAGATGGGGCTGGGCAGTGGTGGCGCACGCCTTTGATTCCAGCACTTGGGAGGCAGAGGCAGGTGGATTTCTAAGTTTGAGGCCAGCCTGGTCTGCAGAGTGAGTTCCAGGACAGCCAGGGCTACACAGAGAAACCCTGTCTCGAAAAAAACAAAACAAAACAAGATTGAAAAAGTTGGGAGATGGGAAAGTGGACGTGGGCAGTGATCAAAGGAGGGAAAACAGAAAACAAAACTACTAAGAAATGCAGAAACATGGTTTAAATAGGAACTTAATGTACTTCTAAATTTAAAGTGAGAATGACTGACAGCCTCTTTTTGAAAATTTTAAGACTATTTCAAAATCGGAAAGGAAGTATTCAGTATCTTTCATGTTAAGGGCAAAACTTGCCAAATGTTGGTTTAAGTGCCTTTAAATTGATTTTATGACTATACAGGTCAAAAGAATTGTAACTTACCCCAATTTTCTGATTTGTTAAACTGAGAAAATTCATCTTAAATTTTTGGAAAATTAAACTTTGGTTTTTTTTTTTTTTGATAGTTTCACGATGTAGCCAGATCACTCTGTGTCAGATCTGGGGTCACAAGCAAATGAACTGTTTTAAAACTGGTATTTGAGGCTGGAAACTTACTGTGGTAGAGTTTGCCTAGTGTATCCAAAAGTCAGAATTTGATCCTTCAAATCAGGAGGGGGCGTGGGTGGAAGGGCATTTTAAATATCCTTGAGAACAATAATAATCATATATTCAGCATATGAAAAATGTAAACATGCTAATATATGCATGATAAAAGTTAAATATAGCTCACTAGCAATCTAATAGTAGGAATACATCCTGATATATGAATATACTGAAGTAAATGTCTTCACATATTATTAATATCAACTGAGATAGGGTCTTACTGTGCATTACTCGCTGGAGTCTAATTCAAAGATGCTCCTGCTTCAGGGATGAAAAGTATGTGTCATCATGCCAAGCTTAAATATTAACCTTTTTCAATTCTTTTCTCTTTTCCTTTTTTTGTGTTTTCTGGCATACACACAGGGGCCAGAAGGGCAGAAGAAACTGTCTGATGCCCTGATACTGGAGCTAAAGACAGGTTGTAAGTTTCTCCTGTATGCATACTGATAACTGAATTGTATCCTTTTCAAGACTAGCAAGTTCTTTTAACACGTAAGCACTCTCTAACAGTTTAATATTGAAATATTGTAGAAATTGAAAATATGTAGAAATAAAATATTGACTAACCTGGCACAATACTCAAACGTTTCATTTATTTAAATAGTAGTTATCTATAAATATCTAATAGTATCTAATAACACTTTAAATTTAGACTATAATTTTTTTCTATGTTTCTTTGTTTTAGACAGGCTATAGATCTATCTGATATTAAACTACTCCTGCTTCTAGAACTGGGACGTCAGGTGTGTATCATACACTCAGCCATAATAACTTTTAATTTTTTTAATTTCCATTACTCTTTGAGATGTTTTCTAAGATAAATAAAAAGAAATATGAAATATATAAAAGCTTTGTAATTCAGATATTTGTATTATTTGTGAAGACAAAAATACAAATTCTATAAAGGAAAATACCAGTAATTACAAAGACCTGAGGACCTCTGGAGCAGCCAGTGCTTTTACTGCTGAGCCATCTCTCTAGCCCTGAAAATAAAAAAAAAATTTTTTTTTTTTTTTGGTTTGGTTTATTTTGTATGTGTTTGCAAGGATGTCTGATCCTCTTGGGACTAGAATTACAAGCAATTTTTAAGCTGATGTAGGTGCTCATAACAGAACCCAGGTTCTGTGAAACAAACAAACAAACAAACAAACAAACCCTGAGTCATGTCTCCAGCTAAAAAAGAAAACAAAAGTTTATATTAAAACTTATATTAAAACAAGAATCCTAAACATACAAACACACAGAGTGTGAAAAAGCGTCACCAGGCAAATATGCCACAAAGAGGTCTGTCATATCCAATATCTTTTTTTCATAAGTGAGATAAAGTCTTAGAAAATCAGTATCAAAACCTATATGAAAAATGTACATATTTAATATCAAATTATTTAAATAGCATGCAATTTTTCTAAAAATCTTCCATTGTATTTAACTCATATTAAAAACTTGTATTTTGGTCTGGATAGATGGCTTAGGGGTTAAGTGCACTGACTGCTCTTCCAGAGGTCCTGAGTTCAATTCCCAGCAACCACATGGTAGTTCACAACCATCAGTAAGAAGATCTAATGCCCTTGTCTGGTGTGTCTGAAGACATCTACAGTGTACTTATTCATATAAATAAAATAAATTAATGTTAAAAAACAAAAACAAAAAAAAAATCCTTGTATGTAAAAAAAAAAAAAATGCCAGTGCCTCTCAACTAAAACATGTTTCTACCTATAATCTGATTATAGCTGCAACTGTTCTAAGTTACTAATATAAAGACGTTGACAGGAAAGTTAGTTATTAGAACTTACAAAATAATTGTATTCTAGCTGAAATTTTTGGCAAGACCCTTGACCAGGAATACTTGCACGTCAATTGGGACAAATCTTTGTGCGCTGTATTGGACTCTTGACCACTTCCTATGAGGTGCGGTCATAGAGGGCTCAGTAACAAAATGCTCACCTAGCATGCATAAGGTAAAAGAAATATGACAAAATTCATAAATATAATAGTTCTTTATAAGATGTGTACCACTGAACATCATCAAGTCATTATTAACATGGTCAGAATACATGCCAATTTTCTGACCATAAAAACATGATCACTTAAATCACATGTTAACAGTAGAAATCACATGAAGACTGTCATTTCAAACCACCAATGGCTACTGTTTCCAACAGTTGAATCTCATCCCTTTTAGCTATGTTATCTAAAAACAGGAGAAGCACAAGTCCAACTTGAAGAATTAGATATCACAAGAACTAAAACAAAGTTTAACTACATTAATGCCAACAAAGTTTAAATACAATCATAACTAATATGCAGAGATACATATAAAATTTACTACAAAGAACTGCCTATCAAAATAACTCAACTGCTGTGAAATAAAGAGGATATGCAATTCTTTGTAGGAAATATCTCTACGAAAGAAAAGTCTGTGAGTCCCTGGGCATAAATTTTAAATATTAAACACCCTGAAAATAATATATTTTGGAGCTACAGAGATGGCTCAGCAATTAAGAGCACTGAATGTTCTTCTAGGACATGGGTTCAATTCCCAGCACCCACACAGCAGCTCACAACTGTCTAGACTTCTAAGATCTGACATTCTCACACAGACATACATTCAGGCAAAAAGCATCAATGCACATTAAAAAAATAATTTCTTAAATCATTAATTTTGATTTCTCAAATATATAACATTAAAATGTGCTCAGAGTGGAGAAATGGCTCAGCATTTAAGGACATGGACTGTTCTTCCAGAGGTCCTGAGTTCAATTCCCAGCAAGCACATGGTGGCTCTTATATAACCATCTGTAATAGGATCCAATGCCCTATTCTGGTGTGTGTAAAGACAACTACACTGTACTCACAAACATAAATAAATATTAGGGAAAAAAGTGCTCAGAGCCAGTGATGGAGGAGGCACACTCATGCCTTTAATCCTAACATTGAGAAAGCAGAGGCACACAGATCTCTATGACTTCCAGGACAACTAGCTCTACACAGAAAAACCCTCCAAAAAACAAAACAAAACAAACAAAACCCCTAAATGCTTGGGATACTATGGCACATGTCCTTTTGGATACAAACAGGACCAGCAAGATGGTGTACCAAGGGAAGCACTTGTCCCTCAGGCCAATCAAGTACCTGAGTTCAATACCTATGAGGTGAACTAGAACCAACTCCTCAGAGTTGTCCTCTAATTTCCAAAAGAGCTACTCAACACACAACCATACACATCACCCCAGAAACACAAAACAGTACATTATGTTAAAAAGCCAACCTGACATATCCTTACAAACACTGGCCTAGCTAAACATTTCAAATTTCTAATGTTTTATACATATTCTTATATAGTAGACTAGTATAAAAATATAATGAAGGTAATTTAACATAAAAAACCTGACAGCGTGTCTTGCAAAAATGTTTATGCAGTAAAAATAATAGCTAGGTTAAAATGCATTAACATGTTATAGAATAATTCTGAACCAAACCTGATGGTACAGAGTTCACAGTCCCCTAAATACCTCACTTATAACCATCTAACTTTTACTTGGACTAGAATCAGCAGGAACTCTGCTTTCTTCAATGTAATAATTCACATAATGCTAATTTATTTGTCAATCTCAAGTTTAGATGCTAAGAGCCTTCATTTAATCACTGTCCTTTCACATGTGCAGAGAATAAGGGAAATGTTAAAAAAACAATGGAACAGCAATAATTATATGAAATTTACCAGCAATGTATTTTAAATTCAGTGTACATAGAATTATTAATCTTACCTCTACTAAACAGTTTAAAGTAGATGCTTTAATAGGTCTAAATACTAACACTAGCTAGTAAAGTAGCTAGTATTTCAATATATCTCTATCTTTCTAAAATATATTTTAGAAACTCAAATACAAAGAAATTATTTCAAGGTGTAATCAAACAAAGAAAAAAGTTCTATTTTTTCATTTATCATCTATAAAACAAATTTATGACATCGTAAAGAACAATTTAACAACCTAAAAAGGTTCAAGGGAGAAGCAAGAGCCCGAAAAAACAGATTTTTCAATTTTAGTCATTCAATCTAAGAAATTTTGAAAAAGAAAAAAATACACCAGAGTATGTGACATAAATTTACTAGGCTTTATCCAAGCACCTATTTACTATTTACATTGTTTCATTATCCTTCCTCTGTTAACAACCAGTAATGACAGCCAGGCCTTGAGGAAAGGAAAAACACAAAACCCCACAGCTAGCAAGCACCAGAGCACAGCAGATGAAAACAGAATGGTTTCCTATGCTCCTCCTGGTTACAGATGTGATTTAAAATGACCTTCCTTGGGAAATGGGGTGTAAACATCACCAAGAAAGAGTAAGAAGGTATCACACCGGTTAGCAGAGGAGCCTCAGTGTTGCAGACATGGACCACGCCAGTCAACATGCAACATAAAGCTCACTCAGTTGCTTTTAACTCAGTAAACCCAAATAAGCCACTGTCCTCATGACCCTCTTCCTGTCTATGGACTCACGAGAAAACTTTTATTTTCTTTCCGAGCAGGCTGTAAACTCTTCTTAACCCTGAAGCAATTAGCTGATAGAAAGGGATTTATGAGGAAAGGTATTTATTGTTTCCTGGGGACATTTTTTAAAATGGAAAACAATGACTGTCCTTTGGTATTTAAGTTATTTTTAAAAACTGTAACACAACACAAGTAATTGTAGAAATTTACTGTGCAACCAACTATCCAGTTTTAAACAGCCAGGTTTGGCTGCATTTTCTTTTTAAAAAAAAAAAAAAAAAAATTGGTCTCTTAAAGAGACAGTATCCCTGAATCAATGACCTAAAAGGAAATAGTTCTTAAAGGTTTGGTTAAATCTTCTCTGGCATTGCTTCAAACCCCACTCTTCATTAATGACATTCTATTTTATTTTACTATTAACCAAATTATTTTTTCCTAAGCCCGCAAATGACCACAGAACAGACAGTGATAAACTAGTACAGGTGGTACTGTCATTAGAAGTATCCAAAAGTAGGGTGCCTATCTATACTTTCTTACAACAAGCCAACTGGCTGTGGGAAACCTCAGGATCCCAGGGTTTCTTCCTGCACTTCATGTTCATTCATAAGTCCAGGCAATGTAAGCCAATAGTAAGGGGCGCTTCCAGAATGCAATTTCCTTGTCGAATGAAGGGAAGGTTTATTAAATAATATCAACTCGAGTTATGTTGTACCAGTCAGTGAAGTACCAGCCTTCATTTTCTATTTATAAAAATATACCCCAGCAGGGACACATCTGAAAACTGGACAATCACCTGATTTTTATCGAATATTTCCGTATTACAATACACTTAAAAGCACATTTTTCTATATATATTAACATAACTACACACCAACTCCCAAGCATGGAATCCGGTAAAAAAGGGATTAAAAAGTCTGGCTTACTTGGTGTACAAATACATCCACTGGAATATCCAAGGGATTTCCCTCTCGACTTATCATGGAGATGAATCCGAATCCCATGCGCACGTTGAACCATTTACAGTGGCCAGTGCCATGCAGAACCTGGGGTTCGTCCTCTGCCAGCCCGGGCAGTTTTTCTGGCTCTTCACCTTTGCTTGCCCCGCCTGACACGGAAGAGGACAAAAGTCAGTTAGCCTGCATTTCTATACAGTGCTCATCTAAACAAAAAGTTTTGCTTGGGAAAAGAAGACATGAAGATTAAAAACAAAAGGTTGGCAAACATTTTCCTTCTTAAAAAAAAAATTGAAACAAAAAGGGTTAAAAGCAAAGCCAGGGAGGGGAAGCCACATTGCTGCACTGCTCACAGCAGCTTCCACGTTTCCGTACAGCCGCAGACTTTTTCATCTGGCTCCTTTCTCGGCAACATTCTACGGTTACAGCTTCTGACACTTCACTCACAGGCTGCTGATCTAATACTATTCCAATTTACAAAGAGTAATTTTTCAGCGAGATTGCTTTTCCTAGCAAGGAGAAAGAAAAAAAGAGAAATCCTAAGGATGGCTGGCTACTGGTTAATGCACATGAGGCAGACGGGAATCCCGGGGTATTTGCAATGTGCGTTCCCCTCCCCCTAACTTTCAATTAAAGTTAGGGTAGAATGGGGGAGGGGGCAGGTGTATAAAAGTTTTCTTGAACTCACTAACTGAAACTACACGTAATCACACACACACACATGCACACACACACACAATTCAAACAATAGCCCTCTGAAAGCTTTCCAAGTTGTGAATCAGTGTGGGCGGTACAAAACATTTTGGAGATCTGTAACAATAGGTTTTGCCAAAGCCCCACGGCACTCTAAGGGGGTGGGGAGATAATGCCCAGTATTAGGGTAATGGGGGAAAGGAGAGAAGGGGTGAAAAACTACGTGGTGGGGAGAAGCAGGGGAGAAAAGAAGAGAGGAATCACAGTAAAACAATAGAAAAGAAAATTAACCTTCGGCCATGTTGCCCCACCGGCCCTCAGCTTCAAACTCCAGAGATGAAAACTTTCCCTTTGGACCGGAGTGATCTTCAGCATCAGTCTAACATCTTGATTTTGTGCGATCACAAATTTAGTTCGCATGGTCTAATGTGCTTTCCTTCTTTTGATTTTTTTCTCTTCTCTCTCCGGTTTCTGGCCCCTGAGCACACGTGACTCTGTCAATTACATGCTTTCTTGCTACTAATTCACCTCGGATCCTTAAGGGGCTGGCAAGAGGAAGAGATAACCAATCGCCATTTCATCTGTGCTGACATCAAAATAATTTATGAATGAGCACGAAAAACTCAAACATGTTATCTTAAAGACAATCTGGGACGCTTCTTTATGATTAATCAGAATGCTGATTTTGTATTATTTAAACGAAGGGCCCTTGTGAATCGCTGGTTTAAAAAGGCAGTGTATGTGCACACGCCTGCTCTACACACAAGCTTCTCTAATCTCATAGGGGAGCCATTTAAATAAAGCAACTGATGTTATTATTCCCCACATATATACACCCCATAGGGATTCTGCTATTTCACAGCACCAAACCACCTTAGGGACATTAATATTTAATTTGTAGAGGAAAATACGCAATTCTTAAGTCCAAACTTAAATTTAATTATATAACAATTAACTTCAGATATTGGTAACATAAACCTACCAAAAGGCAAAAGCACAACTAATTTCAACCTGATTTTTTTTTCAATTTGAAATAAAATCCTACTGAAAAAAATCACTACTAATTTCCTATCAAATAGTGTTGCTCATATCTGAACATTTTTGAGAAGTATGAAGAAATTATACTTCACAGGTTTCTCCGACATCTCTTTCCGGGGGAGGAGATGTGATTAATGACTTCCTAAATTACAGCCCAGTTTTCCAGCCTAACGTAGAGTGAACCTCAATCAGCGGTGATTGTTCCCCAAGAGCAGGAGACTCAGCGCAGGGGGGGGGGGCAGGGGGGGCAGCGCAAGGAGGTAAAGAGGGATGCAGGAGAGGCGACTGTAAAGAAAAAAGCCTCCGCTGCTGGGGTGGGGGGTGGGGGAGGGCGCATAGGGGAAAGGTAAATCCGCCTAATATTAAGTGGACCCTGACATCTTAGAGGTCTACTGCCAGCAAGCAGGTCGGTCAAATGCATGAGACTGTAATAACGCAATGGGCTCCTCCTGTCCCTTCCTGTTGGCCCTCTGCATCAACACTTTTTGCTTTTCAAATTGTTTTTGTTGTGTTTGTAACCGTACTAACCACCTTATCGAATGTTTAAAAAAAAAAAACCAATGTATATTAACTAGAAGTGCTTTGTTTCTTTAAAATAAATTACCTGTTTTGAAACATTATAAGGCTTCCACCAGTCTTTCACTACCCCATCCCCCCATTTTCTTAAACAAGCAGTTTACAGAAAAACTGTAGATACCACTTCCCTTCTTCAAAGCTACCAGCTGACCCTCCCCCACCATGCCCGAACACCCCTCACCCCATCTCTCTAGCCAGCCCACACAGTGCTTCACACAAACTAAAATGTTGGGATTATGAAAAGTCCACACAGCACACCTATTAACACTCCTCCTCATGCTGAAAACCTAAAAATAATTGACTCAGATCTGAAATTAATCGATACATAAAGAAATAAATTATTTTCAGCTGTTTGTGATAAATGGTATCCAATCAAAACTGATCAATTTGGAAAGATTTTTTTTTTTAAATCTGGTCTTTCTTTTTTGTTCTCAGGAAGGAGGCAAGCTTTTATTTATTTTGAGAAGGATAACAATGTGCCAGCTGGTGGAGAGAAAAAAAAACCTTAAAATCCAAGGGATTTTCCAAGAGTAACAAGTCCCACATTCTAAAGAAGTTGTTTGCCAACCAAGCATTTACTAAACATTATCTTAATAGTAGAAATGGATTACTATCATACTTGTTATATTATACATTATAAACAATAAAAATCTAAATGTTATTTTTTGTAATTAAAATAAAATACCTTTTAAAAATCTAATATCAAATAACCTGGAAAAGTATCCAGGAAAATTGGGATAGTTTACCGGATATTTATGCAAAAGTCTCAAAAAGCTAACGGGCCCAGAAATTTTGGTTTCTGGTGAATTACATTTTATCTACAAGTTTGTTTTTAGTTATCGAAGTTTACTAGTAAGAATCAAACACACAGTAAATGGATTCTGGGTCCTTGCCTTCTTAAATCTAACAAATTTCTGATATACTTTAGTGTGTGTAAAGTAGGAATGCTTCTGCTGAGCCGGAATGGATGGTACAGTTATGGGATTCACAGTTGTACCTGATTAGGGGCCTCCGGTATTCAAAGTATTAAGGTAGGGTTCACCAGGCTGGTCACTGGTGTCAGAGGTTATCAATTCATTCATTTCCTGAGAGGGACATCAGCCTTTCAAGTTATGTGGAGGGTTTTTCCAATTGGGAACCCTGAGAAAAATCTCTAAAATTCATTGACAAAGAACTTAAGGCACAAGGATTTACATACCTTGGGGGTGGGCATAAAGAGAGGGAAATAGAGGTGAAGGAAGGCTAGAAAGAAACAGGAAAGAAGGAAGGAAGTTGGAAAGGGGGAGAGTTGCAGACACAATCTCATCAACTCAAGGATATGGCACTGTCTTTTAAATAGGTTCTGCCCCCTCCCCAAGTCTTTTGAGCCTTTTTATAAACTGACCATAAGCTCTTAAGGCTCAGAGTGCTTCTATCACATAAAATGATTCTTATGAGTCTCCTACAATGCTTTCCAATTTGTCACCTTCTGAAGTCTTCTGGTTTTAATTTTTTTCTCATTTCCTACTTGGTTTTAGTGCCAGAAAGACCCGCGTTTGACTAAAATGCATGTTATAAACCTTCAAAAGCCAAATGTTTCATAGCTTGATTTACCATAGCTCTTCCAAAATGTCTTTAGAATTAGCCCTAGTCCTACTCTGGCTCAACTTAATACCGGAGGGAAGGGATGACAAGCAATCTACCCCAAGTCCGCTGGATATAAGGCTTGGGTTTCCCAGTTTTTGTTTTTTTTTAAAGGTGGTCACGTTTTCTCAACTGAATTGCTCCGAAACAACATTCTGCAAGAAGCCCCGACCCTGCTCACCGTTAGAAGCTGAGTATAATTCTATTAGAGCAGAAGCAGTGTTTTGGTTCCTGTGAAAACTATAGAGGAGCTGAGGCACTGCTGAGACTAGACCTCCTGGGCGGTCACTCAGCAACTAAGCAGAGCTCAGCAGCTCTGCCTCTGTCTTGGCAGCTAGCACTTTCCTGTGCAGCTTCTGCCCCCAGAATCCCCTAGGCTCCAGGGCCCCAAGATCCCAGGGTCGGATTCTGGGGTTTGCATACCTGCCCTTTCCTTTCTTTTCCGCCCAGCCATTTTCTCACCTTTCTGTCTCCTACCCCCTTACCCTTTACTTAACCCTTATCCCACCATCTTCCCTCTAGAAATTCAGTCCTTCCACAGAAGGCTGATGTCTTACTAAGGGACTTTTAAACATTTGTCATCTTGTTCTTCAAAACAAACAAAAGAAGCCCTTATCTTCACCACTAGGACAAAACATTAGCCCCAATCTAGACCTTTTTTTACTGAATTTAAATATGTCCCATATATAATTTGATCTTTTACCTCTGAGATTCCAGAATGTTCTAAATCTAAGGAGACTCCGGAGAGACTCAGAAAGTGACTGCCCCCGCCCCCACCGGCCATGCTTAAAATTAGCAAGCTGCGGAGCCTGCAGTTGGGAGCCTGGCAAGTAGCTAACACATCAGCAGCGCCCGCCCGTCTTGGAAGGATCTAGAATAAGCGGAGGGCAGGAGGAGACTGTGGATTTAGGGACCCCGTTGGTTCCCGCATGATCGTGGGCAAAGGCTATCGACCTGCGTCGGGGGAAACCGATCCGACTCTAGCCACTCCCTGTGTTTCAGTGAAGTACTCCATGGTGGATTAAAACAGGGAGTCATAGGAAATGAAACCCCCGGCAAAGGTGCCCAGAAAATTAAGGCGTTTTGGTTTTGTTTCCAAAACCAAAATTCCGGTCTCGTTCAAATTGGTTTTTAAAACCCGGAGACAAAAAAAAAAAAAAAAAAAA
Source organism: Mus musculus (assembly GCF_000001635.26). Taxonomy (NCBI): domain Eukaryota; kingdom Metazoa; phylum Chordata; class Mammalia; order Rodentia; family Muridae; genus Mus; species Mus musculus. Next base: position 45,474,163 of record NC_000076.6, read on the forward strand.
AAAAAAAAGTTCTGACTTCAAGCAATTTTTCTTCTTAGAGTTATTCAGTTGTCAAAAATCTCTTTAAAATATTTTTTAGATGCCTTCTGAATTATATTGTTTGGAGACTAGTGTGGAAACATTGGAACTTACTACTATCATAAATCTAAAGTTTTTCATTTAAATCACTTTTACCAAACCAAGCTATTTTTAATTGTACTTTTGCAGTAAAACAAAACTTGGATGAACAGAATTCATAAATGAGGCATTATTTTAAAGCTATTATTTGTAAAATGTTATTTTGAAAATCTAGCAAAATTCCGTTACAATAGCATTTCTCTTGCAATAATAGGAAATAAAAATTGAGTATTACTTTTCTCACATATTTTCTAAACTATGTTCAACAAATACTTTTGTAAACTATTTTAGTTAAAGTGGTAACTTTATAAAAAATCATCTAATAATAAATAAACTTTATATAACTATTCAAAATATCACAAAAGAACTTAAATATAGGCACCATTTTCCACTTGTGTTACTTGCACATGTATGCTTCATAACCCAAGGATTACTTTATAGTAAATAGAAATGTCTGAATGTATAGAATGAAAAATACAATGTACACATATTTAATTCTCCTTCCCCTAAAATCATTTACAGGTTGATTATATAAAAGTTCATCTCATAAAAACCAAATAATCAGATGAAAAGAGTATGCTCTACCTCTTAGGATTATTTCAATATTTACTCTGAAGAGTTTACTGATCATAACAGAAATAGGAAGCTGGAAAAAAGGTGGGGAGTAGAAAGATGAGAGGCTTGGAAACAAACCCTGGGAAATAATCATGTAGCTCAAATCTGCAGGCTGGGACACCAGCCCCACCTCCATCCTGGCTGGCAGTCTCTGATTCCTAACTGAATGGCTGGGGCATCAAGTCCCATTGATAGTCAGAGCCTTTCTGCTTACAGCTCAGCCTGCAGAAACAACCTCCCTTATGTAAAAATGGTACCTCTTTTCTCCAACTTTCTTTTCATCAAGAAGAACAGAAAAACTTTATTGCAGTCATTCAACACATTGGTGTTAACATGTTTTCCAAACAAAGAAAAAATGCCTAAGAATTCAATTTACTACCAGAAAAACGCTATAATCAACAGTAAGAAGTGATATATTAATATTTGTAGCAACTTTTTAACAGTGAAACTCACTAGAGCATCATCAACATGTTGTTTCATTCCACAAAGATAGTGCTTGCCCAAGGCATCATTGACTATGGCTTTTCCATTAAAATACCTGATCCTTACTCTGGCTATACAATCCTTACTAGTATATTTAATATTAAAATATCATTTCATTATAAATCATTATAGTTTTGTGGCTCACAATTCTTATGGAATGTTTTCAAAGGTACACTAATCTACGACTCAGCCAGAGCCAGGTGTGGAGGCACACACACTTAATTCCAATTCCAGAACTCAAAGCAGAGCTGGGCATATTCCTGTGAGTTCCAGGTCAGCCTGGTTTACATGGCAAGTTTCAGGCTAGGCAGTGCCACATAGTGAGACCCTCTCTCAAAAACAAGACAAGAAAAACAAACCAACCAACCTTAGACACATTTTTAACTCATTAGGGCAAATGCCAGAGTAACATAATATTATCAATAAGAGTATTACTAAAAAAATCAATAATATAAATAATAAAATTCCATGTCTAAAGTCTAGGTTTAACTTCAAGAAACTCCATTTTACAATAGGATAATGAGCAGATTTTAGTAACTATAGTGAAGAGCAATATAAATGATGCAGCCTGCATTAGTGAAGCGAGGAGGCTCACAAGTCCACTTTACATACAGTGAATTATTTGAAAACACCATTCTATCTGTACTTTAATTCAACAGGTATTTGTTAACACCTACTGGGAATCACAGGAATGAATAAGCAATGGATTTTTCTCCATAAATATTTAAGTATGTTACCTGTTTGAGAAAAGAAAATCACAAAACCAAACACTATCAAACAGAAGGGTGGGGTAAGTAGAACACACCACCCACACAACTGTGGTGGAACAGCGGTTTTATAAATGGATATTCTAGATGGAGTATACTAGGTTGCAATGCCAATCTTCCCCATGTGGAAAAATCAAAATGGAGTCCTCACATATGCCAGGCACTAGGTTAAGTAAAACATTTAATTGATAAAACAGACTAACCTGGGGCTGATGAACCCTGGTTGAATGACCTCATCATCTTCTGAAGAACCTAAAATCAGAGAGTTCAAGTCAGTGCTACGACAGTTGCCTATTTAATGTCTGCTTCTGCAACTTACCAACACATTAGAAACAACAGATGTCCATATTTATACTCTGTGAAGTCACCTGCAAACTAGTCTTTACAAAATCACCTCGATGAGCTGATAACCGTTTGCCATAAACTTATCTGTTACTTCTATCAAGGGACATTGGCTTAAAAAAATAAATAAATAAAACAAGAGCCCTCAGATATAGTAATCACAATTTTATGATGTAGCTTCAAATATTTTGTTTGTTTGTTTGTTTATTTTGAGACAAGTTTTCTCTGTGTAATAGCCCTGGCCATCCTAAAACTCTCTTAAAGACCAGGCTGGCTTCTAACTCACAGAGAACCACATGCTTCTGGGATTACAGGTGTGAGCCACCACAGCTGGCTACGTTTTTAATACTGAATTTTATAGTTTAATTAAAGGATATCAATTTTTTTCACTTAAAAATCTAGCTAACCTACAATACCATGCTTCTTGGTAGAACTATCTAGTCAGACATATTTTAGAAGATAAATCATAAGAAAGTAATCCTGTTCCTGAGAAAATAACTAAAATCCTATACCACTGAGTAATAATCTGTTACACTCAGACACTCGGTTTTTCTAATTTTTTGAGACAAGAGTCTCAACTATGTAGCCTAGGCTAGCCTCAAACAGAGAGCAGTCCTTTTGCCTCAGTCTCACAAGTCCTAGGATTACAGGCAAATCCTGGATTACAGATGTGATTTATTGTGCCTGTCTTCAAATCCCTTTGGGTAAGAGCAGAAAAGACTATGTAGCACTAGCTGTCCTAGAACACACTATATACAACAGGCTGAGCTTGCATTCAGAAATCTGCCTGTCTCTGGAGCACTGGGTACCACAAATATACAATTTCAAATACTTTTTAAAGATAAAATTACTTGAATAGTAATATATTTAGTTAATTAAAAATTAGCTATATTTAAAGACATCAAATACCTATTAACTCAAATTTTAAAAGAAAATCTAAGTATTAATTCAGATGTGGTGGCTCACACTTTTAATCCCAGTACTTGGGAAGCAGAGGCAGGCAGATCTGAAATTGAGGTCAGCCTGGTCTATAGAACAGGTTCCAAGACAGCCAGGGCTACACAGAGAAACCCTGTCTTGAAAAACACAATGCTTGTCTTTCCTAAGTTTTAAATTCTGTATCTACTAAATACATACACACAGACACACACACACACACACACACACACACACACACACACACACGCGCGAGGGGAAGAAAGGGAGGGAAGAAAAAAATACAAACAAAAGAAAGAGAAAGGAAAAAAAAAAACTCTATTAGGTGCAAATACTTAGGTCCTAATCTCTGTCCTCTCAAAAGGAAATGGAGGCTTTCCCAGGTACTCAGTTCTTCTGTATGTTGACTCAACTTTTTTTTTTAACACAATAAAAGAACGTAACAAAGGTACAGGAACTTCTGCACTTTAACAGCTTCAGCTATTCTGTGTTTACAACCAAGACAAATAAGATAATGACAGGTCAAAACTTTAACTCAGTAAATATTATTCAAACTAGCTCTCTATAAGGTGTGTATCTCAGGTCTTTTTTCTCAACTGGTTTATGTGTGTGTATTATAAATTATTATCTCAGTAGAGCTTTGGCTTGCAATGATAACCAGACATAATGGTATATGTCTTAATCTCAGCTCTCAGGTGGTTGTAGAGGGATCATCACACTCGCGAGTGCACGCACATGCGCACACACACACAAGCACACAAGCACACACACACACACACAGATCCGCACGCAGGACACAAACAGACACAAACCTTGATTCCTTGATTTCAAGGGCAGCCTTGAACAAGACCTCATTCATTTTATTTTCTATTTATGTGTGTCTCTGCATGTAGGTGTACACATCTGCATACAGAGTCTTGAAGTGTCAAAAGAGGGTGTCAGACTCCCCTGGAGATAGACTTTGTCTACACAGCCAGCTCCAGGACAGTCAAGACTACATAAGAAGACCCATTCTCAAAAACAAACAAACAAAAATTCTTAACTGTGAAAGGAGGATCCAGAGTTCAAAGTAACTAAAAAGGAAAAGGAAGCCAAGCAACTTGAATAATACTTGGATTTTTCATTATGCAAACTCATATAAGAAATTTTGTATTATGAAGTTCATATACTTTATATTATGAGTTCATTCTTTCAACAGGAAATAAAATTATTACATAAAATTCACCTATGTGCCAGGTGGTGGTGGCACACGCCTTTAATCCCAGCACTTGGTAGGCAGAGGCAGGCGGATTTTCTGAGTTCAAGGCCAGCCTGGTCTACAGAGTGAGTTCCAGGACAGCCAGGGCTACACAGAGAAACCCTGTCTTGAAAAACAAAAAAACAAACAAACAAAAATTCACCTATGTGACACTGTTTGTTTTGCTGTACTAAAACCAGAACCTTGCACAAGGCACTGCCTCGAAGCTACATGCTCTCAGGAGGTAATCTGACTTCAATTTTTCTATTTCCTTTCCTTTTGTTTTTGAAGACGGTATCACTCTGTAGTTCATCCTGGCCCAGAACTTGCTATCTTCTTGACTCCGTCTGCTGGAATTACAAATTTGTCATACAGTTTATCCAAATTAAGAGTTAGTAGACAGAATGAAGTTTAAAAATGGACTACAATCAATCCATATACTATTTACTGAATGACTACAGTTGGAATTTGATAGGTAAATGTTACATGCAATTAATTAAAAATTAAACATTCATATTTTTTTATATTTTCAAAAGAAAAGTTACTTAAATGCGTATGTACCATAGTAGTACAAAAAATAGCTAACTTATATTTCACATATGGGTGTTTTTATTTAATATCTGATTTTTCTAAAATACTTCAGGAATTATTTCCTAAAATACTTTAGGAGCATAACAGCTTATTAACTTTCATTAAAACTGAACTAAAATCTTATGATTACATTTCTCTGCCATTTCGCTGTTCATCATTTAGATCTCCACTTGCAGCTCTTCTTTGTACTTCTTCCTGAGTAAGACGCTTCTACCATGTAATGTCCTCGAATAGCCTCGGGGAAAGATGTTCTTTCTTCCAACTTCCCTGGGCTCTGTGGCAGCAAAGACTGTAAGATACTTAGCTCATTATAACTCATCCTGCAGTCGTTAATGCTTAGTTTATTTTTGTTGGTTTTTGATTGGTTGGATGGTGTTTGTTTTGAGGATTTGTTTGTTTGTTTGTTTGTTTGAGACAGGGTTTCTCTGGTGTAGCTCTAGCTGTCCTGGAACCTTTTCTGTAGACCATGCTGGCCTCAAACTTAGAAGTACCTCCCAAGTGCTAAGATTAAAGGCATGTGCCACCACCACCTGGTTTTGATATGTAGTTTGAAAAAATAATTCCTATAGCAGTGTGGCTTTTATGATGGGGGTGGGGGGTGGGGGGAAGACTTCAAAAAAAAAGAAAAAAATGTTCATAAGAAAGTGAATTGAGTGACTATTGAATCTACAACATTCATATATAATTTCAGTTTTAGTTTGTTTTAAATATACAGGGGCTAAGAATGTTAGCTTAGATGGTAGACTGCCTAGCATGCATGAGTTACTGGGCTCAATACATGCAGACAAAGACAAACATACAGATACATACATGTACACACACATACATCACTTCTGCTTTAAAACTACCTTACTTACAATCTTTCTGTATTACAAACACTAAACTTTATGTTTCTCATTAAAATACATAAAAATATTGTTATATGATGTTAAAATACTCTATAGTAACTAACCGCATAGGAAAATGACTCTTGCTTTGAATTAATTCATTCAAATACTGACAAACTGTTAAACCTACAAAAATGAGTAATGAATTTAAAAAATACAAGTATAAAACATATTACTCTGAATTTTGTTTCTTGTGAACTTTTATTCCTAATCTAATTAAATTAATATAATTAAAGGGAAGCTAGCTTTATGTCAGCAAAAAGTAATTTAGCAACCAAGAATAATATTCAGCATAGAAGGATCATTCCACAATTTTCCAACCTTTTAAGAGATACTAGATATTTTTAATTATTGGTACTGACTAAACTGATATAACTATATTAACAGTAAATATTCAACCTACAGCTTAGAGCAAAAAGTCTATTTTACTGTATCAAATAGATTTCTACAAAGCAAAATAGGCAACAGATGATTTTTCTTAAAAGAGCTCAGAAAACAGTTTTATACAAGACTAGTAAAAATTATATAGCAAGCATGTAACACCAGAGAAAAATCTAAAGCACAATACTTACTGACAATAACTTAAAATACAACATACACATATAAAATATTAAACGTAAAATTGAAGAATTGTATCAAAATGTACTATCAAAATATTCTTAGGTCATACTCTTAAAAATGTTTAATAGTTAAAAATCATACTTTAATAATTTGTTACAAATTTAGTCAACAGACAAAATTCAAGTCCTACATAAAATCAGAATAAATTACCTTGTAACTTAATAGCCTACTAATTTTAGTAATAATTGGACACATCATGTATGTTATATATCAATCGTACAAAGGTAAAGACTTTAACATTCTAAAATGAAACACAAATACATGTAGTTTCACAGTTTAAAAAAAATCTTAGGTTACTGAAATTTTAGGACAAGAAAATGTCATAAAACATTTAAAAATTAAACTAAGAGTAGAGAATTTTGTTACCTATGGAAAAACATCACATTATTTTTCATATGTGCAAAGTATCCAAGTTAACTTATGAGAGCAATATTTATAATATTGCTGAATCAGAACGATTAATGTAACTTGTCAGTTATTTTGCAAGCTGAAATTTTACTGGCTTCATGTCTACCACCTCTTCAAAGGCTGTAATAAATAATTCAAATAAATAATTCAATCTAGGAATTTAAAACTTCATTCAACCAGCATACTGTCAAGCCTATGTGAAGGTAATGATAGTGTTACAACTGCTAATTGCTAAACAACTCTAAATTAAATGTAAACAATACAGTTGAGTTACAATACAAATGGGATATAGCAAAATGGTTTTTCTAATGCAAATATATGTACTTTCTAACAATGAAATAATAGTTTTATAACAGCTCAAAAGTCACATTAAAAGAAGAAAAAAACTGCAAAATTTGTTTCAGATGAAAGAGAAAATCAAACAGTGACAAGCTAGCTAGTAACAGGATTTTGAAGGCCCAGATTGTCTTTAAAATAGCTTCCTTTAGATTACACAAAGTGATTCCAAGTAAAACTGAATGGCTCTATGTAATTACAATGTTAGCAACATTTTATTTGACATATTTTTAGTTTTAATATACATTAATGCTTAAACTATTATGCTACCAGAGACAAAGTTAAATACTAGAACTTTTAGCATCCTCTAAATAGCTTGATTATTAAAAAACATTCTAGTTTAATAAAAACATGCTTGTGGTTATATTACTGACAATGAACTAATATGTTACTATATCATATTATATAAAAATCAATAGCATTTTAATTAACAGAGGTGAAACCGGGACTACTTTTTTCCTTTACAGATTTCTAAAATTTTTTTTTTTTTTTTTTTTTTTTTTTTTTAAAGATTTATTTATTTATTATATGTAAGTACACTGTAGCTGTCTTCAGACACTCCAGAAGAGGGCATCAGATCTCATTACGGGTGGTTGTGAGCCACCATGTGGTTGCTGGGATTTGAACTTCGGACCTTTGGAAGAACAGTCGGGTGCTCTTACCCACTGAGCCATCTCGCCAGCCCCCTGATTTCTAAAATTTTTAGTCTGCCAAAACATATCCTTCGTATGTAGTTCAAAATATTGTAATTGAAATGTTTTTGAAAAATTTGATAACTACTGCATAGATTATCTGAAAAACAAAAAAAAAGTAGCATTGTAACTCTGACATTCATAAATATGCAAATGCAACACTGGGTGGAAATATCTGAACAATCTGAAACATGTTCTTCCATCATTGGAACTAGCCATTCAACACCAGGTCTTTTTTCTATATAATTAAGCTTTTGTTCAAACATGGAAGAAGAAGAAGAAGAAGAAGAAGAAGAAGAAGAAGAAGAAGAAGAAGAAGAAGAAGAAGAAGAAGAAGAAGAAGAAGAAAACCTAGAAGCTGAATGCTTGAAAATGAGCCATATGCCCTTTGTCTTGGTTTGTCACCTTTGACCCTTAATTTGATCCTGCATATCAATTCATTCTATTTTTAGAAAATAATGTCAAAGTTCTATGCTTAAAATAGTACTTTTCTTGCTGCAATAATGAATTTGTTCATTACACAATCCTCTTCAGGTAATCTTGACAGTTTCTCACATCCTTCCTCCTGTCTCACAACGTAGAACTCCAGCATTATCAATCACTGTGACCACTTAAACTCTGATGTCTGTCTTGCCTCTAACAACATAAACTTCCCTGAAGTGCTAGATCAAGACAATCTCAAAATTTATATTCTTTTGGAAATTGTTCATATTGTTACTTCTAAATAGGACTTATTTCACATATAGTTTTTAGTTTGGTATTTGATAACCACACATTATGATACTGATTTTTATGGTGCCAAAATATAAACCTCAATCAAACTCGCAAATAAAAACTGATGTACAGCCTTGCACTACCATCAACTAAAATCACAGTTTGGGGGTTAAATTCATTGGTTGGCTAAACTAGTTTTAAAGTTTTGTTGTCAGGAAGTGACAGCTTTCAGAAAATGAGAAAATCTCTAGCACTGATCCTACTTATTTTATACTATTATTCAAAACCAATGCAGAACAGTAAATTAATATACCTTGGGAATAAATTGTCTTTATCATATCTTCTGATTTACAGTCCAATTGGGTAAAAATTCATTAAATGAAAAAAATATATAACACAAATATACAAATTTCTCCTTGAACCGCCACACAATTTCTGTGTACAGTTTTCAGGTAGATTGACTAGGGAACAATATGGCTGTCTTGGTTCAGCACTGTGGTCAGCGACTTCATAGACTCACCCTGTCAGAGGTTCAGCACAATACCATTAAGCATATGCATGGTAAGTTTTCAAACCAATATAACCCTATAAATCACATTTCTAGATATGGATGAGTAAATCAATTTTATATATCTATATATAAAGAATTCTCATTGTTCTGCTTGGCAGCAAGAAATGTTTGCTTACCTTGTAATTTATCAAAAACAGTGATTGTTTATAAAGAAAATGCATTACCTTTAAAGGACAAGAAAAGCAAGTATTGGTTCTAAAGCCTTTAAATACAACATCTTTAACCTTTTGGTAATTTTAAGACAAAAGAAAATTCTAAAATAGACCAAATAACCCTTTACCTACTGAAATACTTTAATGTTCCTTTCACGATAAGGAGCTTTAATAATGACCTCTAAGTTGACTCATCTCCATATTTCTATTTTTATCTTAATCAACTATGAACTAAGATGTATATAAGTCATCTCCTGATCAGAGCTTGGGAAAATGTGGTATCACTCCAACTATTTTGAAGATACCAGTCCCTGCACCTATAGAATGCCATGAATATACCTTTTGTTTAGGAGTGGATTTTCTCTTCTATTAATGAATTTTAAAGTAGTATAGCAATCTGTTATGAAATCCAAACGTGACCAGATCAGATACCAATAAAGATTAAAGTTTCAAACAGGTAAGACAAGACCCACCTACCTCTTCTTTCATCAGAGTCAATACAAAAACTAAACTTTTATCCACGGCTTTACTCAAAGTTTAGTGGGTTTGGGAAGTTACATGTGCAACGCCCTTTAAAATAAGTCATCCTGAAAACTAAGCATAGGTGTTTTGGATCTCAATGTGCTTTATTTACAATGACTCTGGTTCAGAGTATTTTGTATTTACCTCAAGTTTAATTTCACAACAAATTTTTCATTCTTTCTCAAAGAAGTTTGGTTACAGAACATATATTAAAATACACTCTTATTATTTGAAAAGGGTAAAAGGGTCATATAATCATCAGATCACTGGTCCTAAATCTATTGCAAAGTATTCATAAACAGTTCATTCATATTAGCAATCTGCACTAAATATATGAAATTCCTTAAACACTTAAGATATTTTATTATCAAGAAACAAATCAGCTGATCCTACTTGTAAATCAGGAAACTCTAAAAATCTTCACTCATGAAAATCTTCCTTCCCTTGTTAAAAGCCTGTGGCAGTTTAATTCCTCGAGGTCTTTAAGAAACCAGGTACATTTACACTTCAGTAGTTCATATACATAAAGAGAAATAAACATTATTATTTAATAAAAATATTTCTCTGAGAACTCTCAACATGAACTAGGAACTTATTACTAATTTAAATGGAAATTGTTATATCATATTCTTTTGAAATGAATTAACGTACAGTCTAATTCAGTTCTATCAAATCTCAAATACTGAGGAGAAAGATGTCATCTCACCAATTTACATTTATTAAAATTACAAAATTGACACATTTCCAAGGACTTGGATTGCTAAAGGTTTACTTTAAAGATCTATCTGATAAGATCGTGACATTTTATTTACTATTTATTTTATTAATTTACTGTTAGACTTTAACATTTGTTTTAAAAGGCCATTTTTCATTAGTGGTCAGCTAAATGTTAAACACACAAAAATAAAACATCATAATTTTGTGATAGGTGAAGAAAAAATTATTTTTAGTTTTCCAGAAATATTGTAAAATGTTTTACATCATTATAATACTAGATAGATGTCACTGCCACCTCACTACTACAATATTTTTGACAAAAAAAAAAAAATCCCTACAATAATAAGAGAACACGATGTATTTTCTCTTGCGTTTACAATTCTAACCATAAAAATATTTCCGGGAGAAATTACGTCTGTGAACAGTAATATTACACGACAGCTTAAAACCTACATATAAAAACAAACCCATAGAAAGGACCTCAAGGAAACACTGGCACGTAAGATTTCATCCTGCTACGTGAAACAATCCAAAATGGCGGACTTACTATTACTTACATTTAAGATATTTGCCAATAAGGGAACTAAATGCATATTGCAAGATGTTGCTCGGAAACTCTTAATATTTATCAATTAAAAAAAGTTTTCGGAGTACAAATCCTCATCAAGAACCCGCATCCACTTCTCGCAGTTAACGCTGCTGCATTTCTTCCCCGGTTTTATCCTTTTTTCCAACACCACCGACGTCTGTTTCCCTCGCATCTCTTCCCATCCTGAATTCTAATTCACAAACTGAAGTCACCCAGCCAGCCCGAGCGCGAAGGCTACCCGACGCCCGCCGGTACAAAGCGGCCGGGCGTGCGGCGAGCGCGGAGGGCAGGTGCGCTCGCCCCCTGGCGGGAGCCCGCACTCGAGGAGCCCGCACCGCGGGGCGAGCCGCCGAGACCCCAGCCCGCACCGCCCGCGCCACCCACTCCGAGCCCGCCCGAGCCGCGCACGGCGAGCCCGGGCGGCCGCGCTGACCGCACCGCGCCCACCCGCGCCCAGAGCAGGGACCCCCAAGGTGTGAACCCGGAAGTACAAGCACGGCCCGCGCCTGGAGCGAGAGAGCGGGAGGACGGCGGGCTGCGGCGCTCCGTCCCGCACGGCAACTTGTCGCGGGACCTGTCACACCCGCCGCTCCGCGCCACGCCGCGCGGCCCTTCCGCTCTCCTCTCTCCCTCCCTCCCCACGCTGGCGCCTCAGCGCCCCGCTCCTCAGCTCCCAGCTCCGCTCGACGTTGCTCACGTGCGACACCCGCACCCGCGCGCACCCCGGGTCCGCGCCCGCGTCCTCGCCCGCGCGGCCGGCTGCTTACCTCCGCGGCCTCATGGTCGTGCTGCCCGGCGCGCTGGCGGAGGGGAGAGAGAGAAAGGGCGGCGGCGGCCGCCGCGAGCCTGTCACTTCCTGACGGAGCTCGGCCGCGAGGGCCGGCGCATGGCGAGCCGGAGGGCTGTGCGCGCCGAGTGCCAGGGACCGGGCGGCGTGGGGGCCCGAGCGGCTCGACCCGAGCCCTGCGTCAGGCCGAGGCTCGCGCACACCTGCCCGCCGCCGCTCCGAGCCGCGTCATTGGCTGCCCGCGCCCAGCGCGCGAGATTGAACCTTCCATTCATTCCGGGGGCCGGGCGTGCGCGCGCCGCCGCCCCGGGACTCCTGCCCCGAGCGCGCGCGAGCACGCGCTCCCACCCGACCCCCATCTCCTGACCCGCTCAGGCGCGTCCCCGAGGGCCTGGGGCGCTCACGGCCCGCGGCTCCGCGGTTCTTCGGGAAGCTTCCAGAGCCGCGGCCTTTCTCTCCGCGTCCTGTCGCGCGCCCCGTGGGTCGCAGGGAGCACGCGCGATGGAGGCAGCGGGCGCACTCTCCGGCTCAGTCCCGCACTCGGTACCCGGGAAAATAAGGATGCGCGTTGGCCGTAGCCGGCGCCTCGGGTCGGCTGCGCAGGGGCGAGCCTGCCTAACCGTGCAGTTTGGGGCAGTAAGGACAAAGTGCATCTGATCTGAATCCAATGAGCTGCATCCACCAAGTCAGAACTTCGAGGGACCTGGCATCCTCTGTGCCTAGTAAAATGTATATTCGACCCCCAATTCTGTTCGACTTAGTAATTGTCCCATAGCAAGCCCTTAAGTCGGCGGCCAGAAACGAGGCTGTGTGTGTAGTCCGGGTATAGTGTCCCACATTACTGCTGTCGCTCCTGTTTTATTTCTAGTATTTCTTAGTTCTCTCTTGTCAGCAAGTCCTCATTCCACTCTCACAATGATAGTCAGCCAGCTGCAAAAAACATACACAGACATTTAGCCTTGAGAACCGACTATTACTTGGAATTAAGAAAAACAGATGAAATATTTCACAAAACCAGTTTTGTTCAAAATTAAAGTTGTAAAACTTTGAAAATGACAACAAAGGCTGACTAACTGCATGGCGCCCTCACTTAAATCACCAAACCATTGCTATGTCTATAGTCTTTGAATGTCTGGTCTGGGATTCAGATCTCATTTCAACTATTTGCAGCATTGCCTTCCAGGACAGGGCATTTCTGGTTTAATGGGTAAGATACATCAGAAAGCTGATCGGAATTTAAATCCTATTGTGATTCCTCTAAGAATTAACCAATTGACTCCTTTGAACTCATACCCAAGATAGTGTCTGCTTCTCCCTTGAGTCAGTGGAATGTGATTTATGATAAAAGATACCTTGTCATTGGCAAATACATGAAGCATTTCTTACATAACTTACAGAGAACAGAGGTTTCTATTCCTTAATCTCTCTCTCTCTCTCTCTCTCTCTCTCTCTCTCTCTCTCTGTGTGTGTGTGTGTGTGTGTGTGTGTGTGTGTGTGTGTGTTCAAGCATGTGGAGGTCAGAGGACACCAGACAGGGGTCAGTTCTCTCCTTACACCATATGGGTGACAGAAATTGAACTCAAGTTGGAGGAATTGGCCGCAAGCACCATCATCCTCAGAGCCATCTCACCTGCCTAAAAGATTCTTTTAGCAGCAATACTTAAAATCATTGTGTCCTTTAATTGTAGATGCTCTGTTATAACGCAATGTTACTTTGCAATATGATTTTAAAGATAGAGGAAGGGATGCAAATGTGATTATTAAAATGAAAAAACAAAGCTATTAATTATTTTATTACCATATGAAATGTGACATACTGACTTAGCACTATAGCAATTTCTATTTATGTGTGGTATCTACAAATGATATACATATAGAATGAACTTCGTTTTTAAATAACTTTTAAAGGGCAACACTTTCAGTACAATTTAGGTGTGTTAGGTATATATGTGATAGCCGTTTAGTCCTAAGAAGAGTCTGACATAAACCAAAATACATTAAGATGTAACCCAGAGTTGATATCTTAAGTAACCAACACAAGTCGAGTTTTTTTGTTTGTTTATGTCAAGTCATAGCATTATACTGCTGTCACAGAAGTGAAAACTAAAATTAAGATTTTAGTTTATTAATTCATGTTGGGTATTAGGGAAAGATTGTAGACTTGAGTTAAAAAAAAAAAAAAAAAAAAAAAAAAACCTTCTAAGGAATATTTCAACAAGACCAAAGCAGATTAAAAAGTCGAAAGACAGGACTCTGGAGAACTCTTTCTAAAGATGGATATTTTGAATTGGAGTCATGATGATAACTTGCTTTGCTCATAGAATGACCTCTAATAATTATTCCCAGAGATTGTTGACATGGTCTCTCTTAGCCTTAGTTTTGCTTGCCTACAACAGTTTATATAGGAGCGCAAAAGAAGTAGATATGTTTAAGTTATACATTCACTTGGACTACATTTAAAATAATCAGCAAGGCATTTAAGAACTCGGAAGTGCAGCATGTTGTATCTCTCCGGCCCTTTACTTTCTATGATTGGCAAAGTAAATCCCAGACACCATGTCATTTTACTAAGAAATGACAAGTGCTGCTTTACTGTTGAAAAGTTAGGCTTTTTACATGTTTTTCCTACTCTGAAACATTTTTGAAATGAGGGTTTACAAGTAACATTTTGATGGAGAGGAGAGCTATAACAAGAGAAATCTGTTGTCCCACAATCATGGGAATGAGCTGTCTGGAATAAAGGTGCGTCCAGATCAGCTCCTCACTGGGCTGTAGGGGAGGCTCCTTTCCCAGCCTCTCCTTGCTTGCTGCAGATGTTGCTTGGCTGGCAAATAGCTTTTTCCCCTGGTGCCACATCCCACATCATCTTTTCTCTGTACATGTTTGTCTCTCTTGTCCATATTTCCCCTTCAATATGGATGCTAGCATCTTAGATTATGTCACAACGTTCACTGCAAAGATTCAATAACAAAATAATGAAACATATAGGTACTAGGGTTAAGACTACAACATATTTTGATGCAACAAAATACAATTTATAATAGCATCATTCTTATAACTGGCTAGTTTTGCTTCTTAGTTTAAAAATGAGCATCTTTTCTACATGAACTGATTATATTTGTATAGGTATTTTTCTATTTATTATAGTAAAAGGAGGAACTCAAACCACAGAGGCTTATTTTCATCTATGTAACCATCATGAATGTAAATTACCCTTTTCACAAAATGTATATTCATATATAAATATGTACAATTCTCTTCCTCTCTTCCTCTCTTCCTCTCTCTCTCTCTCTCCCTCTCCCTCTCCCTCTTCTTCTCTCTACCTTTCTCTGTTTCTACTTCCTCCTCAACTCCCCTCCCCATGTCCTAAATAAACTCTATTCCATACTTTTTTAAAAGGCCATTCTACCAAAAGTAATCTACAGATTCAATGAAATTCCCATCAAAATTACAACACAATTCTTTTGTTTTTTTTTCCCACTTGAGACAGGGGTTTCTTTGTGTAGCCTTGGCAGTTCTGGAACTCACTCTGTGGACCAGGGTGGCCTCAAACTGAGATCTGCCTGCCCCTGCCTCCGAAGTGCTGGCATTAAAGGCATGGACTACTGGTGC
Organism: Mus musculus; assembly: GCF_000001635.26. Classification (NCBI taxonomy): domain Eukaryota; kingdom Metazoa; phylum Chordata; class Mammalia; order Rodentia; family Muridae; genus Mus; species Mus musculus. Next base: position 45,489,859 of record NC_000076.6, read on the forward strand.
CTAGCTTGAACACAGTTTTTTTGTTTTTTTTGTTTTTTTGTTTTTACAGACCTTGAAAGGACAATTCTCAACTGCATATGGAAAAACAAAAACACCAGAATAGCTAAAATAATACTGAACAACAAAAGAAATATTGGAGTTATCACTGTCTCTTATTCAAGGTGTACTACAGAGCTGGAGGTAATAAAAACTGTGATATTGGAAATCAGACATATCTATCAATGCAAATGAATTGAAGACCCAAACATACATCCATACATAAAGATAACTAATCTTTTATAAAGAAGCTAGAAATACAAACTGGAAAAAAAAGAGGCATCTTCAATGAATGTGCTTTGTCACATTTGATGTCTGCTTTTGAAAAATACAAGTAGATTCATATCTATCACCCTGCACAAAATTTAAGTGGATCAGAGACCTCAAAATAAAACCAGATGCACTGAACCTGATAGAAGAGAAAGTGGGGAATAATCTTGAACATATTGGCATAGGAAACAACTTCCTGAACAGAGCACCAATAGCTCAGGCACTAAGATCAAGCAGTAAATGGGACCTTGTGAAACTGAAAAGCTTCTGTAAGGCAAAGGACAACATCAATTGGACAAAGCATCAGTCTACAGATTAAGAAATATTTTTACCAACTTCATATCTGATAGAGGTCTAATATCCAAAACACATAAAGAACTCAAGAAACTGGATGTCAGAAAACAATCCAAATAAAAATAGGATACAAATATAAACACAGAATTCTCAGTAGAAAAATCTCAAATGACTAAGAAATACTTAAATGTTCAACAGCCTTAGTCATCACACAAATTAAAACCACTGTGATATTATATCTTACACCTGTCAGAATGGCTAAGATCAATAACACAAGTGACAGCCCATGCTGGTGAGGATGTGGAGTAAGGGAAACATTCCTCCATTGATGTTGGGAGTGCAAACTTGTATGGACACTAGAAATCAATATAATGCTTCCTCAGAAAATTGGAGATTGATCTACTTCAAGATACAACTATAACTACTCTTGAGCATATAGCAAAAGGGCACTTCATCTTACCACATGAACACTTGTTCAACCATGTTCATTATGGCTTTATTCATAATAGCCAGAAACTGGAAAAAAAAGCTAGATTTCCCTGAACAGAAGAGTGGATAAATAAAATGATACATTCACACAATGGAATATTACTCAGTTGTTAAAAAAAAAACCATGAAACTTGTGGGCAAATATATGTAACTAGAGTACCTCATCCTGAGCGAGATAATCTATTCCCAGAAAGATATATGTGGTCTATATTCGATTATATGTGTGTATTAGCTGTTAAGTAAATGATAACCAAGCTACAATCTGTAGACTCAGAGTGGTTTTATATATATATATATAAGAAGGATCTCGGGAAGAGATATGAATCTCCTTGCGAGGGGAAAATAGATTAGATTTTATGGGTGGACTGTGGATAGGTCAGGAGGGGAATGGGAGGATCAGGTGGAGAGAGAGAAGTGATATAGGGTAGAAAAAAGAATTCTGAGAGAGACAGCTGGAATTGATAGGTTTTGAGGGATGATGTAAAGAAAGCTAGTCCAGTGAAAAACTCATTAAAATATATGAAGGCAATCCAAATGAGTTCTAATCATGAGGATTACAGAGTCTCAACTGACCATCTGTTGCCACCAAATGTAGCTTCCTGTAGCAAGTCTGGGTTGCATTCATTCAGTTGAGTTGTTGGCCAAGGGAGTTGCATGGAAATCTCCCAAAACTCATGCTGTTGCTCTTTGCAAACTGACTGCAGAGTCCCACTGCTGAGTAACATACCCATACAATCATTGAACATGAAGAAGTTGAACTGGTGCTCCCATAAAGCCTTTGCCCTTTTGGTCCTTTAGCCTTTTTAGAACAAGAGAGTACTCTGCAGGCTACTGAAAGAGGAAGGGAAACACGAACCCATCCACAAAACCTTTGTTCCACAAAACCTTTGATCCACAATCTGTCCTGCCTGAAGAACACAATAGACAATGGTGGTACAGAACTTGTGGGAGTGGCCAACCAATGTCTGATCAGACTTAAGGTCTGCCTCCATGAGATGGAACTCATACTCAACATTGCTTAGGTAACCAAAACCAGAAAGTAGCTAGTCAAGAGACCTAGGCTAAAATTAAATGTGACTGGTCTTTAAAAAAAAAAAAAAAAAAAAAAAGGAAAGAATAAAATGCCTCCTAATGGTTTCCTGGAGTCTAATTTCTCAAGTTCTTTGTATATATTGGATATTAGCCCTCTATCGGATGTAGGGTTGGAAAAAAAATCTTTTCCCAATCTGTAGGTTGCTGATTTGTCCTGTTGATACTGTCCTTTGCCTTACAGAAGCTTTTCAGTTTCATGAGGTTCTATTTGTCGATTGTTGATCTTAGAGCCTGAGCCATTAGTATTCTGTTCAGGAAATTTCTCCCTGTGCTGATGTGTTCAAGGCTATTTCCCACTTTCTCTTCTATTAGATTCAGTGTATATGGTTTTGTGGGGAGGTCCTTGATCCATTTGGACTTGAGCTTTGTACTGGGAGATAAAAAGGGATAAATTTGGGCTGGTGAGATGGCTCAGCGGTTAAGAGCACTGACTGCTCTTCCAGAGGTCCTGAGTTCAAGTCCCATCAACCACATGATGACTCACAACAATCTGTAATGGGCATCCAATACTGTCTTTGCTGTGTCTGAAGACAGTGACAGTGTACCCACATATATGAAATAAATATGGCCGGAGTGAGGCCAGAGCAAGTGGAGCCAGAGCAAGATGGCTGGAGTGATGGGGGGGGGGGGGCAGAAAAAAAAATAAAATGGAAAGATTTGCATTATTTTACATGCAGACTGCCAGTTAGACCAGCAGTATTTGTTGAAAATGTCTTTTTTCCACTGTATGGTTTTGGCTTCTTTGTCAAAGATCAAGAGATCATAGGTGTGTGGGTTTATTTCTGGATCTTTAATTCTATTCCATTGATTTACCTGTTTGTCTGTGTACCAATACCCTGTGGTTTTTATCACTATTGCTCTGTAGTATAGTTTGAGGTCAGGGATAGTGATTCCCCCAAATGTTCTTTTATGGTTGACAGTTGTTTTCACTATCCTGGGGTTTTTGTTAATCCATATGAAGTTGAGATTTGCTCTTTCTACCTCTGTGTAGAATTGAGTTGGAATTTTGATGGGAATTGCATTGAATCTGTAGATTACTTTTGGTAAAATGGCCATTTTTACTATGTTAAATCTACACATGAGCATGGGAGATCTTTCCATCTTCTGAGGTCTTCTTTGATTTTTTTTCTTCGGAGACTTGAAGTTCCTATCATACAGAACTTTTACTTAAAAAGTTACACCAAGATATGTTATATTATCTGTGACTGTTGTGAAGGGTGTTGTTTATCTAATTTCTTTCTCAGCCTGTTTATCTTTTGTGTAGAAGAAGGCTAACTGATTTGTTTGAGTTAATTTTATATCCAGTCACTTTATTGAAGTTGTTTATCAGGTGTAGGAATTCTCTGGTAGAATTTTGGAGTTGCTATCATATCATCTGCAAATAGTGATATCTTGACTTCTTCCTTTTCAATTATATTATTCCTTTGTATCACTTTGACCTCCTTTTGTTATCTAATTGCTCTGACTAGGACTTCAAGTACTATATTAAATAAGTAAGGAGAGAGTGGGCAGCCTTGTCCATGATTTTAGTGGGATTGCTTCAAGTGTTTCTCCATTTAATTTGATGTTGGCTGTTAGTTTGCTGTATATAGTTTTTATTATGTTATTTATGTCCTCCTTAAGGTACTCCATCATCTTTATGAGATGGGATTTTAGGTTGGAATCTTGCTTTTCAGTGTGTTAGGGGATCCAGGGATTGCTGTGGTGGGAAAACTGGGTTCTGATGGTTCCAATTGGCATTGGTTCTGTTGGTTTTGTTCTTGGGCTTACCTCTCAACATCTGGATATCTCAGGTGTTAACTGCCCTTGCTATATCTTGCTGGATCCTGTCCCTCTTATCAGCCTGGTTATGATGGATTTCCTTGAGTCAGGCTGTCTCTGAGTGTGGGAGGGTGTCTGGAGCATTGGCTCTGCCCTGGGCAGAGTTGTAAGACAGAAGGTTTATGTGTCTCTGTCAGGGCAGGGTGGAACAGGCCCACTCTAGAAAAAAAATATATATATATTAATATTTATTTGTTTTATATGTGTGACTACACTGTCACAGTCAGATCTCATTACAGATGGTTGTGAGCCACCATATGGTTGCTGGGAATTGAACTCAGGACCTTTGGAAGAGCAGTTGCCACACCTACTCCAGTGGAGTCTGCATGATAAGTCCAAAAGCTTGGCCGCAGATCTGAGTCACAAAGTTTCACAGAAACTTGTCTCCTGGAAAGTCTCTGGCATCCATAAATGGATATGCTTCAGTTTTGTCCTTGCGATAGTCAGTGAATGGTCCTGCGTGCTTTCCTACAGTATTGTTTTCTTATAGGTACCCCCAAGGAATGATTCGACAAATAGCTAGTTAGATTGAACATTGCTTCCTGGCTTTCACCAATGTCCAAATGTCCTAGGAAGTCCTTGAACTGACCCTGGGCTTGGAATTTAGTAAGAATTTTACTTATTCACACGAATTGCCTCCAGTATTGAAAGAGAGATAGTGAAAAAATCAGGCATCACAATCTACTAAATAGAGTTAGACATTTTAGGGCAAGCTTAACAAAGTAATTTTAGAATTCCTATTATGTATGGCAGACTACATTACTTAATAAAAGAAAGTTAGTAGGCTCCTCTGGTAAATGGAGGTCCGCCACAAGAACACTTAGAATACAGCTGAGTCACTCCCATATACAGGAATTTACAATGGTTTCGGAAGAAGATTGGGCTGTGGTTTAAGGAGGAACTAGAGTATTGCATTATTCATGAAAAGGTTAGCAAGAGCAGAACTCCCTAATACATACTTTCACTAGCCCAGAGGAATAGCATAGTTAGGTATTTACTAAGAGCTGGCTGCTGGTGGGTTAAACAATAAATTAGTATTAGAACTATGGCTTGGGAGTGAAAGTCCTTGCCCCTAGATCGTAAAGATCTCACACCTGGCTTCTAAGAATAAGCTGACTTTAGATAGGGCTGACTTTGTCTCAGTTGTTACATTGCCTGGTTCCTGCCAGTCTTTATGTATGCATTCTTCTATTTTACATAAAGAGTCACTAAGCATTGGGTAATCTCAATGTATCTTAGCGATGTGTCACCTAACTTTCTTATTTTCTTCTGTATTATAAGTCTGATGCTCGCTTTGAGAAATTACACTCAGATCCAGCACTCCCTTGTGTCTGTTTGTCATTTCACTGACTCCTTGCCAACCTGAGTACCAGGACCCTGATTCTTCCACGGATTAAGGGACTGACTGAGTCCAATCTGTAGCAAGTAGTCAGTGCTCTTAATGAGGAGCCATCTCTCCAGCCCCTAGAAAATCTGTGTGTAATAGAAGGAAAAAGTGATATAAATGATTAAAGAGTTAGATGAGGAAAGTTTTTTAGATTTATTTATTTTATGTGTATAAATGTTTTTCCTCCAAGTGTATGTATGCATACCACATGCATGCTTGCTGCTTACAAAGTTCAAAAGACAGTGTTAAATACCTTGGATCCTGAGTTACAGGTGTGAATTCCCAAGTGGATAGTGGGAACTGATCTCAGATTCTCTGCAAAAGCAGCATGCACCCTTGCCCACTGTGTCACCTTTCATCCTCAAATTTCTTCATCCACCTCCATCTCTTACAAGAACTGTGGTTCACTTTTAACACTACTTTGTATATCTGTGTGTTTGAGAAAGAGGAAATATAAGTATAAATATAAATATATTCTAGGGTTCAAACCAAGGGCTTTTGTTCCTACTAAGTGTGTATTCTACTGAGCTTCATTCCAGCTTCTTTCACTGTGTTATAATTATAAGATCCTTGGTCTAAACAAAGCTACATTGCCTCAGTATCAGTAGAAACCATTTTCGTTTGATCCTTCTAGGTACATGTGCCAAGGCCCTGTAATTAGACAAGACAAATGACAAACCATCAGAGAAAGGGAGAAAGGTGGTACAAGGAGGTGGCTCCATAGGTAATTTCAATCCTGTGTTTTCTCCTCCCCCTTGGAATGGCTTCTTTGCTCATTCACCTATGTGGCGACTACTGGCTTTGAACATTCTGTCACTGGGGATACTTGGGCAGTGAAGAGTCCAACTATTCCATTAAGGGCACAACGAAACAAAAGTTTTGATTGACAGAAAAATTTCCCTACATCTGAACAACTGAGATCTAAGACTTAGTGCAAGAGTATCAGTGGTGACATTACATGTGTTACAATAATTTATTGCTCTGAGGCCAGGTGTTTTCCTTGCTGTTGTAGACTTGATATAATAAATAATTGAATAACTTAACAATTGCACTATTTTGTTTTTTGTTTTCTTTCTTGCTTTTATTTTTTCCTTTTCTTTTTCTTTCCTTCTCCTTTTTTCTTCCTTTCTTCCTTCCTTCCTTTCTTCCTTTCTTTCTTTCTTTCTTTCTTTCTTTCTTTCTTTCTTTCTTTCTTTCTTTCTTTCTTTCCTTTTTTTTTGACAGGTCCTCTCTATGTAGCTGTCCTAAAATGTCCTATGTAGACAAGGTTGGCCTCTAACTTTCAAAGAGATACAACTACCTCTGTCTCCTGAGTGCTTGAATTACAAGCATGCACTACACACCTGGCATTCCAATTTTAAAATCATGATAGGAGTTTATTTATGTAATTTTCCTGTAATGACCTACCTAAATCATTTCCCCATAATTCTATACTATTTAACATAATTAAGTTATATCCTTCTTTTTTAAATGTACTTAATTTTATTTGTGTGAGCTACATGTGTGCGGATGCCAAAGATGACATCAGATCTCCTACAACTAGATTTAAAGGCAGTCTGAGTCATCTCAGGTGGGTGCTGGAAATGGCATTTGATCTTCTGAAAGAGCAATAAGCTCAAACTCTAATTGGCCAGTTTTTAAGATGTAGGGAAGTTTTTCTGTCAATCAAAACAAGAGATGCTTAGATGGAATATGGCAAGTTATAACTTGGTTATTGATGGGGAAATAGACTTTAATAGCTTAGAGGGTAGATCTCTACCAAACTCTGGTGCATTAAAGGCTTTTTAGAAATATGAAAGTTGTGTATCTTTTATCTGGGAACTGAATTATCAAAGGCAGAATAGAAACCCCTGATTGAGATTAATAATTACTACAACAAGGGGGTACTAATGTATATATGAGAACGTGACTGGGAAAGTATGGGGCCGTGATAGACCACCTATTTTGGTTAAATGAGGCTTGCTCTGGCAACCCAGTAGTAAACTTTACAAGGGACAGAACACAGAGCCACGTTCCCAGAGACAGGTGCCTGAAACCATAGAACCCCCAACTCCATAATTCTGTGACTATAAGTCAGGCAGACAATGTCGCAAGCTTCAGGCATTCTGGCTAGACTCCACTCCCACAGTTACCTGACTATAGCCAGGTATGCTCCTCCCCACAGTTACCTGATAGCCCAGCCCACTATAAAAGGGGCTGCTTGGCTCCTCCTTGCTCTCTCTAAACTCTCACTTTTCTTACTCTCATCTCTAGTCCTCCTTCTTTCTCTCCCTTCCCCCCACCCCCCTCCACATGGCCATGGCCGGCCTCTGTCCCTCTTTCTACCTTATCTATTTTGCCTTGCCTTCTACAATAAAGATCTATAACCATAGACTGTCTCTGCTCATCAAGGCCTGCTGTGCTTGAACGATGGGACAGGCTTTTCCCTAACAAGCTGTGTCTAACCTCCTGCCTTCCTGTGCTCCAGTCACGGACCAGACCAAGGTCTCTCGCCTGCGTGGGAACCACCCAGGGTCCCCCTCTCCCCCTACCCTTTCCTCCCTTCCGCCCCCAGGGCTGACCGTGCAGCTCCTGGGGCCCCCATTTGTTCTCAGCTCTTCCGTGGTATCCAGCGTGGGATGCCCGAGACTGAGAACCTGTTACTTAGGACTGCCCCTTGTCCCATCCCCCACCCGCCGACGGCTGGGTCCATAGCTTCCCACAGCCACTCAGGCTGCATGGAAAATGTGCGGCAGTGTTCCATGTCCACCCACCCAGATCACTGGAACACTGGCAGGATTCGGGTTTTCCCCCACTCCCTTTATTCCCCCACACTCTCTGCCCTGTAGAAACGTGTGTGTGTGTGTGTGTGTGTGTGTGTGTGTGTGTGTGTGTGCGTGTGTGTGTGCATGTTTACCTGTGTGTGTGTGTGTATGTGTGCGCGTGTGTGTGCATGTGTGTTCAAAGTAACTATTTCTTAAAATGTGTACCTAAATAAAATTAACTTGACATCTACAAGAAGGTTGTTCTAGGGAGAATAAATGTACAAGCAGTTTGTGTCTCTGAGTACTGCTCTTAATTTCTGTCCTCTCTCCTAATAATAATAAAAAGGGATACAGATAAAATAACATAGCAGCTTCCTTACCCCATCCATTTTGCTAAAGAATCCACCTTCCTGAAGAGATTCATTATATCACATAGAATCATGATTAATTATATGAATTAATTCTGGAGAACTAGTCAATGGGAAATAATAACATGGTTCCAGAAGTTTATGTTGACTAGTCAGAATGCAGATGTCCAGCATATACTGTTGACCCTCATTAACACTCTCAATTGGGATCTTTAAAAAACACAAGCGCTCAGCGGGGCGGTGGTGGCAGCGCACGCCTTTAATCCCAGCACTTGGCAGGCAGAGGCAGGTGGATTTCTGAGTTGGAGGCCAGCCTGGTCTACAAAGTGAGTTCCAGGACAGCCAGGGCTACACAGAGAAACCCTGTCTCGAAAAACCAACCAACCAAACAAACAAAACAACAACAACAACAAAAAACTACAAGAGCTCAGGGACACCTCTGTCACTCCCTGTTCCACTTAAAGAACTTAGTGGTTTTCCTCAAAATTATGACAATATTGTGAAAGGGGGTTTTGTTTATTTTTTCTCCTTTTACTGATTGAGAATTTCATACATACGTATAATGTGTTTTGACTAAATCTATCCCCATTTCTTTTCCGTAACTGCTCTCCTATCTCTTCCAATACTTTTACCTCTCAATTTCATGTGGTCTATTTTTTTTTAAACAAAGTGAATTCACTTAGTTCTCTCTGTTATGTGCATGGGTTTAGGACCTAAGTATTTCTTCCAGTATCCGCTGGAGAGCTGTTTTAGTGGTCATAAATTCCTTAATTCTGTCTTCATTGTGGAAAGTTTCCTTTCCTCTGCAATAGTGACTGATAGTTTTGTTGAGTTTATAGTCTGAGGTCTTTCAGAACTCGCAGAACATCTTTCAACTCCTCAGTATTGGTATCTATATGGTTCTAGCTCGATTAAGGTTAGGTGCAGCTTTTGTTCTAGGGAGTAAGCCTTCTGTAGAGTTAGAAGATTGTTACCACTTTTCCTCAGAAACCTGTGGAAGACTCATCAGGCTTTCCAGCTACTCCTGGGGTAGCAATGCAGGATTGGGTGGTACTACCTAGAGAAAGATAAATTCATATATATAATATATATATATATATTCTTAGGCAAGATATATTGGTGGCAATAGTGGAGGCATCTACATGGAAGTCAGTGCAAGATATCACATGGTCTTCAGGTGTATGCCAGGGGTTGGAGTAGGCTGGGGTTGGGTGGTATCAAGTTGCAATTGGAGTCAAGGGTTCTGTTTTTGTCTCTCTGTGTCTCTGTCTCTGTCTCTGCCTGTCTCTCTGTATCTCTCTCTCAGCTTCTGTCTTGGCTCACTCTTGGCCTCTTTGCTGTCTTAGCTCTTTTCTCACTCCCACCCCCTTTCCTCTCATGGTCTGGTTCAGTCTGAGTCCATGTACAGTCTACCACTTTCTCTCCTTGCTCTGGATTCTTTCAGATGCCTCTATCTGTACTATCCTTCTCATGTACAATAAAAACCTTCTCCTCAACTATACCTTGCAACTGCCATGTCTTCATTTTGTTGTTGTTGTTGTTCAAGAATTGCCACAGCTATGGAACAGAATCAGCCTGCTTCAGCCCCCTAAAATGATACACAGAAGTTAACAAGATTATTCTGTCCATGCAGAATTTAATAGATAAGAGAGATGAACATAACATACCTAAAAAATGTGAATAAGAATGACAACTGCCAATACTTACTGAACACTGCACTGTTGCTTCTTACCATAGAATCCTAATGTGGGCATTAATATAATGCTTATAAATGGAGAAATTCAGACTTGGGTTGTGAAAGATGGGTATTAAATAATTTGTTCATGAACATGGAGAAAATTGATATGTCCTCAAGCTAGATTTTAAACTCAGAAAAACATTCAAAATATTATATTCAACTGAGGGAATCGATTAAGTTTAGTAAGTGCTAATTGCATTTCCTCAAAGGTTGTGCCTTGCCTAGAATTTGGTTGTATGTGTTTGTGTGTGGGATAGCCATGATGGGCTCAGGAGTCCACAGGGAGGAAGTGGTAACCATGGCATTTTATGTTGCAAGGTCCCCTCTATTATTGTCCTGTCTAAAGAGAGGACAAACTTAGCAGCCAAGTTACAAAACAGGGAAGCAATGTCTGCCAAGAGAAAGACTTGCCAAAAGCCCAGGTCTAAGAGATTAGTGTGGATTCAGGCAAAGCAATTAGAATTGCAAGTTAATTAGCTCAAGCTAATTAGTTAACAGCCAGGTTCTAGTCTGAACACTGAAAGTCTTAAGTTGCAAAGCAATTGAAGCAGCTAAACTAAGACTTTAGGTATCAGAATTGTTTCCAAAGTACAGTGTACAGACTGAAACCAAAACATAATTGTGAACTGGTCCAAGACAAGGGCAGGAGATTTCTACTTTTCCTACAGGCACTGCAAAGTGTTATAATTTACTCTGACAGAAACGTGACTTGGGCTTTAAAATGATTTTTTCTTTTAAATATCATTACAAAAAATATTTTCCATTTTGTACTAATTTCAGTAAACTATTGTATTGAGAATTACAAAATTAGAATAAAAGTTTTTCTTAAATGAGAAAGAGTAGCTGAAAGGATTGCCTTGAGTGCTTTGAAGTATCCACCAAAGACTACTTGGACATGGGTTTAAACTGGCCAGCAACTATACTGGGTGTTCAGAATCCCAGTGTAGCTGCAAGCCTTTCTCAAAGTGAGCTTTTAAACACAAAAACCACACCCTGGGTTGACATTCTTCAATTCACAAGAACAGGTAGCCAGAAGTGGAACTACAGAAGCCAGAAACTTAGTGTATTTAGAGCCCTTCAGAACTCTGGACTTTGATGGATTAGGTCTTTTTTTTTTTTTTATTTTGGTAGGTAGCACTGCTACACAGTGAGTTTTATGGCCCGAATGGTCCTTCTTCTGTCATGGAGTCAGATGTTGTCAGGTCTGGGATTCTCTTACAATGAACAGATTCTAATTTGGAGGCTATACTTCTGACAGAACAAAGTAGCATGAGCTTATATGAGGAACCATAAGAAATACCAAGTGGCCGCGGTAGATATGGTGGTACACCTGGAATCCCACCACTGCGGAAGTGGAAGTGGGAGGATTAGTGAAAATATAAGGCCAGCCTGATCTACATTAAAAGATCCAGACAATCTAGGGCTATATGGTAAGTCTCTCTCTCTCTCTCTCTCTCTCTCTCTCTCTCTCTCTCACACACACACACACACACACACACAAACACACACACACAAGCAAGAAACAAATATCTGTTAAGTGATAGAAGTATATAGAGAGTGGTCTTGGCATTTTTTAAAAATTTGTTTTATGTAAAGGAGCACATCATAGTTGTCTTCAGACACACCAGAAGAGGGCATCAGACCCCATTTCAGATGGTTCTGAGCCACCATGTGGTTGCTGGAAATTGAACTTAGGACCTCTGGAAGAACAGTCAGTGCCCTTAAATGCTGAACCATTCCTCCAGCCTGTGGTTTTGGTTTTTAAGATACCTAATGAAGAGCTCAAAGCAGTTTACAAAACTACTCTTGTTGAATCTTAAGATTTGGTAAATAAAGCTTTTGGACTGACAACAAAACATTATGTGTTAAGACCTACAGAAACTCATGACATCCTTGTTTGTGCCTTCCTTCTTGTTTAGTTTCTTTGGGTCTCTTGAGTATAGCATGGGTATCCTGTATTTTATAGCTGATATCCACTTATCAGTGAGTACATACTATGCATGTTCTTTTAGGACTGGGTCACTTCACTCCAGATGATATTCTCAAGGTCCACCCATTTGCCTGAAAAATTCATAATGTCTTTGGTTTTTTAATAAGTGAATAGTATTCCATTCTGTAGATGTACTATATTTTCTTTATCCATTCTTCAGTTGAGAGGCTTCTAGGTTGTTTCCAGTTTCTGTCTATTACAAACAAAGCTGCTATGAACATAGTTGAGCTATTTCTGGAGTGGTGGAGCATCTTTTGGATTTGAAATACCCATGATTCAACTCATAGAATATATGAAGCCTAAGAAGAAGGAAGACCAAAATTTGGATGGTTCAGTGTTTCTTAGAAGGGTGAACAAAGGAGGAAGTATACAGACAAAGTGTGGAGCAGAAACTGAAGGAAGGGACATCCAGAGACTGCCCCACCTAGGGATCCATCCTGTATACAGCCACCAAACCTGGATGCTATTGTGGATGCAAGTGTGGACGCCGGGAAGTACTTGCTGATGGAAGCCTGATATGGCTGTCTCCTAAGAGGCTCTGCTAGAGCCTCACAAATACAGAGGCAGAAGCTTGCAGCCAACCATTGAACTGAGCTTGCAATGAGACTTCTAAGACTGTACCTAGTTTACCTATCCCTGATTGTATGGCAATTACCAGAGATAAAGATAATGATTATACTTGGAATAGTATGGTTACTGAATACCCTGTGTGGCTAGACTGCAGATTCAAGCATTCGGCCACTGTTTTTCATCCTAGGGGAACTCAAGATGCAGTAACAGATTTTTCGGTCCCACTACCCAAGTCTGACTTTACTCACTTTTTCAAGCAACTCTCAGATACTCAATTTCATGGATTTGATCCTGATATGGGGAATGAGCCTTTGAAAAGATATTTCACCCCAGGTTTTGTAGCCCCAATCTGGGTTGGTCATTCTTTTGCATATAATATTACTGCTATTCAACCAGATCTATTTAGACTTGTTTCTGCGGCTAACATGACCTTTTTAAAGAAACCCAGAGCTCAGGCCAACTCCCCCATAGCTGTGAAAACTTGTGTGACTTACCCGTATGCTATATTTTTTGGTAATTTTGATAGAATTAAGATCACCAATCTTGGCAAATCTTTTCACTTTAATTGTAATTCTTGTTAATTGACAAATTGTGTAGATCCTAACTTAGATAAGGAATCTGCTGTTATGATGTTGTTAAAAAGACCTGTTTACATTTTGCTGCCTGTAGACTTAGGAAATAATCCTTGGTTTGAGAATTCAGGATTGCAAACTTTAAAAAAGTTAAATGAGTTTATTAGACCAAAGAGATTTGTTGCAGCTCTGATTTTAGGAAATACTGCTTTAATTGCAATTCTAACTTCTTTTGCAGTATTTCTACCAAGCTTTAGTTCAGCAGTTACATACTGCTCATTTTGTTAATGATATGCATAGGACTATTTCTGTAGCTTTGTTAGAGCTGCATATTATAGATAAAAAATTGGAGGCAAAGGTTAATGCTCTAGAAGAAGTAGTGTTAGCGATGGAACAGGATATTGCAAATATTAAGGTAAGGTTAGCTACTAAATGCTTCATTTCAATATATTTGTGTCACGCCATTACCTTATAATGTAACCATTGACTGGGAAAAGACTAAAGCTCATTTTCAGGGAGGATGGAGAGTTACTGATATGTCACATGACATGGAACAGTTAAAAGCAGAAATCTCAGATATTAGCAGAAGCCATTTGGACACTTGGAACATTGATGAATTGGCCAGAAATTTAAAGAATAACCTAAGTGCATTGAATCCCTTGGATTGGGTTCAATATATAATCTTGCTTGCTATTATTACTGGCATTATTTTATTAGTAATCATTGTGTTTCCACTCATCTTTAGAGTTCTTCTGAGATCTGTAGCTACCACGAGGTGGGACATTGTGGAACTTCGTCTAAAAAACAGGGGAACTGCTACATCCACTCCAGTAGTGACAAGCACGACAGGCCCCAAAAACCTGGGCAAGACAAAAAGTTCATGGAAACTTAGTCTCCTGGAATTGTGGCATCCTGTACAAAGAATGCTCCAATGTCCTTGCTTTAGTTGGTAAACAGATCTGTGTGCTTTCCATTAATATTGCTTTATTACAAGTGCTCCTAAGGATTGATTTTTTGACATATAGCTAAATTAGATTCTAGGCAGTCCTTGATCTGACCTTGGGCATGGATAGCTAAGTCACTGCCCTACACAGGGATTTACCATTATCTAGGAAGAAGGAAGTTTGTGATCTAAGAAGGAACCAGAGTAGATACTTAGAACTATAGATAGCTGAGTTACACCCATATACAAGTATTTGGAACTATGGCAAGGGCACAAAGCCCTTGACCCTGGCTTCTAAGATTAAGTGGACCTTAGGTGAAGCTGTTTTTGATCCCAGTTGTTAACAGAATTTTATCCCAGTTGGTTCCTGCCAGTCCTTCCTCGGTTTTGTGTAAGAATCCAGTAACCTCTTTGTACCTTGCCGGTGTGTCACCCTACTTCCCTATTTTCTTCTGTATAAAAAGTTTGATGCTCGATTTGACAAATTACATTCATATTCTAGACAATCTCGTGTGTTGCTTCTGTTTATCATCTGCCGACTCCTTTTCCACCTGCAACAAGAGACCCGTTCCACGCAGATAGGAGACCCAAAAGGGGATAGTCTGTGGCAAATTACATCACTTAAACAGCTTGTTAGCTGTTCAAGTGATGTAACCTGTATGTTATCTGTCTTCAAGAGCAATTCTTCTGCCTACTGATCGCTGCTCTGATTGAATTAACTCAGTGAGTTACTTGCTGTGTTGTTGTTTGTTTTGATCTTGTTTAATTTGGTTTAGGCTGGTTACTATATTTATCAGTTTTCTGTTTTTATATTGATTTCTTTTTTCCTCCTCTTCTTTCCATATTCTCACTTCCTCCCTTTCCCTATCTATCTATCTATCTATCTATCTATCTATCTATCACCGTCTTGCTGTGTAGCCATTTGTTTTAGTTAGGGTTTTACTGCTGTGAACAGACACTATGACAAAGGCAAGTCTCATAAAAACAACATTTAATTGGGGCTGGCTAACAGGTTCAGAGGTTTAGTCCATTATCATCAAGGTGGGAGCATGGTAGTATCCAGGCAGGCATGGCTCAGGCAGAGCTGAGAGTTCTATGTCTTCATCCAAAGGCTGCTAGTGGAAGACCGACTTCCAGGCAACTAAAGTGAAGGTCTTAAGCCCACACCCACAGTGACACACCTACTCCCATCAGGTCACACCTATTCCTACAAGGCCACACCTATAAATGGTGCCACTCTCTGGTCCAAGAATATACAAACCATGACACCATTACTGGCCAGAAATTATTATGCAGATCAGGCTGGGCTCTAGCTCACAGAAATCTCCCTACCTCTGCCTCTGCATGCTGGGGTTACACTTGTAAGCCATTATCCATTGATTCTTAAACTTTCATTTCATTTCATTTCACTTCTCTTCTCTTCTCTTTTTCTCTTTTCTTTCCTCTTTTTCTTTCTTTTCTTATTTTTCTTTTTTCTTTTTCCTTTTTTTGGGCTTTTTGAGACAGAGTTTCGATGTGTAGCCCTGGCTATCCTGGAACTCTTTCTGCTGACTATGCTGGCCGTTAACTCCCAGAAATCTGCCTGCCTCTGCCTCCAAAGTTTTGGGATCAGAGGCATGCACCACTGCTGCCTGGCTGAAACTTCTCTTTCTTTGCTGTTTTTTTCCTCCTGTCTTTGCATACATTTCAAGGAAATTCATAGTTGCTTATTGACACATTTTTTATCATGATGGTTGCCCTAAAACTCATATATGACAATTTCAAAACACCTGATTTATCTCAGTATTGATGTGATTTAATTGCTTGGTTCATCGACATTGCATGCACCTTATGTGTGCCTGTGGAGGACAGGAGAACAGAAGAGAGTGGCAGATCCCTTGGAACTAGAGTTATAGATCATTTTGGAGTGCCATGTCAATGCTGGGAATCAAACCTAAGAGCTCAGGAGAACCACAAAGTCAACTTTCCAGCCCTTTCCTGTCATTTGTGACAGAAAGAGTCCCTTGCCTTGCCTCAGTTTACCCCTTTCCTCCCCTGTCCAGGGTTTCAGAGACTTTTCTCTTCTACTGAGTTATAGCCACAGCCTGTGGAAAGAATTATATATTCTAGATAACCTGAATAAAATACACACAATCCTGGTAGTTTATGTACAAGCTGTAAGCCTAGACTAGACAGGTTTTGGAGCTATTCTAGCTTACATTCCAGCCATACACCCCTAGTTACTTGCTGTTTCTCCAGGCCACATGCTCAAGATTCTTCTCCTCTCATGGCTGCTTTCTCTTCTCTCCCTGTCCTTTTTCTTCTCCTTTTCTTTTCTCTTGAGACCCCCCTCCCCCACACACTCAATCCTCAAGTCACACCTTTCTCTCTCTATTGCCCAATCACGAGCTTTTGCCTTTTATTAACCAATTAACTTTAAATTGGGGAGCAAGATTTACACAACAAAAGTTGGTGTATGTAGGAACTCACTCCTCTTGGGACAACCAGGTCTTGGGGTACAGGATTTATCATTGGAATACATAGCAGCACCAGACCAACCCCTAACAACATGAAATTTTCTGTTGTCTGCTGGACTTTTAAGCTATAGTGTCCTTTTTAATTTTCTATTTTAAGCAGTCTTTTTACGTTTAACATGCAGATCCAGGTCTGCTTATAAATTCCAAAGACAATTTAATTCGCAGGCCTTTGATGTGCTGTTTTGTGTTCTTGTGTTTTTACCCCTACCTCATATATGTGTGCAAGGTATTTCCTTTGTCAGGTACAGGCCACCTGTGCCTGTAGGTAGAAAAAGCTATCTCCAGGGCTCAGACAGAGGTGATAAGTGGCTCTGAGCTTCGATTTGCTGTCAAAGGAGCTTTGGCCTTGCTGGTGCCTGTCTGATGGTGTTGGCAGAACTGCGTTTAGTCTGGGGAGAAATAAGCCAATGTAGGACATTTTCTAGTAGATAAAGGTTCAGAAGAGATGACAGGTGGGCAGATCTTATGATGCCTGACCATTGTGCTTCCCTTCCTCTTTCCTAATCCTCGACAGTTTTCCTCTCCCACTTTGTCTTCGTGGTCTCCAGGGTTTATAGTTGTATCTAGCAAAAGTGAGGGGAGATGAGACAGTTCCATTTTGTTTGGGGAGGAACCATACTAAACAAGTACGGAAATAATTCTCTAGAGGCCTTGAGGGATTTGAAATATTGGTTGCAAATATGTTATTGAACAAAACAAAGGTAACATTAACTGGGCATGGTGCAATACTTCTATAATTCCAGCAATTGAAAGGCTGAGGCAGAATATTAGTAGTTGGAGGACAGCAGGACCTCTTCTTAAAACAATACAAATGTCCTCAGGTAATCTGCCCCGTGTTTTTTTAGAAAATTCTTGGACTATTTCATACATGTGTGTAATGAATTTTGGTAATTTTCATTCATATCACCTTTTCTGAAAGAAGAAAATAAATGAAATCTTTAAGAACCATTTTCTTCATCAATAAATCAAAGGAAATAATTGAATTATACAGGACAAGACCAGTGGTACGTAACAGATGTGCTTATACAGAATTCAGCTCTTATAATTATTGTGAGGAAGCAGAATATAAATGTTGTAACTACTGAAGGAGAATCCTGATGCTAATAATAACCATTCAAACTAATAGCCTAAAAAAAGCCTCAGAACACTCAAACAAAAGTTCAGGGAGTTATAAAGGCTGAGGGCAAGGGAAAGAAATATTAATACATCCTTTGTTTGCACAGATATTACAACCCCATGGTATAATTTTACTATTTTTTATTAAAAATCAGAATAAAAGTAATTTTCTCATTCTAAAACCAAGTTCAAGTGGTAGAAGACACTGAAGCTATTTAGCCTCAGGATATTACAGACCCAAAGATATGGGCAGTATAGCTACCTATGAAAGTAACTAGTGGCTTAACAAATTACATTATGTCTTTTGAGATTCTGATGAAAATGATGCCAAAGTGTACATTCCTCCTGCAACCCAGACAGCTTCCTAATGGCTCAGTAAGTAACTAATTAGACTTATATTCCTCTCAGCCTCATGCTCAAAATTTCCAGTAGAAATATCTTCAGTGTAATTACTACTCTCCATAGATATTAGAGGGATATTTATGTTTGAGAAAAAAGATTATAGTTTAGGCATAGGCCATTGATTTTTATTTGTTTTGCTGAAAGTGTCTCAATATAAAGGAGTATCGAATCTAGTAATCCCATAGCTTAAATGTAGTAGGAAAGCCTGTCTGCATCCCACAATGCCTGAACAACTGAAGTAAGGGTTTGCTTGAGCCCAGCCTACTCAGTAGAGCAAGTCCTATACCAAGGAAGAAAAAATAACAAGGATCAGAGGTAAGGAGGAAAAAGTATCTGCCCCAACACCAGAAGTAACTGGGACCAATGGGACCCAGGAAATCTGCCTGCACAAATTCCTTCTGATCTGGGCTGATGCCCTGAGCAGACCTTGGGCCCAAACTCCACAGCCAGTCCCACAACACCCAGAGGAAGATCCACTCCTAGGCACCCTAACACGCCCAGGATCACAGAATTACAGGATCACAGGAGTTTGGTCACACCAGGATCACAGGGTCTCAGAGACAGTGTGACTCCCAGGAGGTCTGACACACCCAGGATCTCAGGACCACAGGATCCCAGAATCACAGGATCACAGAGATCTTTCAAAAACCCAAAAGAAGATAGCCACACAAACATAATTTCACTCTAACAACAAAATAACAGGAAGTAACAATCACTTTTCCTTAATATCTCTTAACATCAATGGAATCAATTCCCCAATAAGAAGACATAGACTAATAGACTAGATATGTAAACAGGACCCATCACTTTTCTGCATACAGAAAACAAACCTCGATGACAAAGACAGACACTACCTCAGGGTAAAAGGCTGGAAAAAAATTTTCCAAGCAAATGGTCCCAAGAAACAAGCTGGAGTAAGTAACCACTCTAATTTCAAATAAAATCAACTTTCAACCAAAAGTTATCAAAAAAAAAAAAAAAAAAGATAAGGAAGGACACTTCATACTGGTCAATGGGAAAATCTACCAAGATGAACTCTCAATTCTGAACACCTATGCTCCAAATGCCATGGCACCCACATCCATAAAAGAAACTGTACTAAAGCTCAAAGCACACATTGCACCCCATACAATAATAGTGGGAGACTTCAACATACCACTCTCAGCAATGGGCAGATCATGGAAACAGAAACTAAAAAGAGACACAGTGAAACTAAGAGAAGTTATGAACCAAATGGATCTAACAGATTATTTATAAAACATTTTTATTAGATATTTTCTTTATTTACATTTCAAATGCTATCCCAGAAGTTCCCTATACCCTCCCCCTGCCCTGCTCCCCTTCCCACCCACTCCCACTTCTTGACCCTGGCGTTTCCCTGTACTGGGGCATATAAAGTTTGCAATACCAAGGGGTCTCTCTTCTCAGTGATGGCCATCTTCTGCTACATATGCAGCTAGAGACACGATTTCTGGGGGTACTGGTTAGTTCATATTGTTGTTCCACCTATAGGGTTGCAGACCTCTTCAGCTCCTTGGGCGCTTTCTTTAGCTTCTCCATTGTGTTTCATCCTATAGATGACTGTGAGCATCCACTTCTGTATTCTAAAGCAAAAGAATATACCTTCTTCTCAGCATCTCATGGTACCTTCTCCAAAATTGACCATATAATTGGTCACAAAACAGGCCTCAATAGTTACAAGAAGATTGAAATAATCCCATACATCCTATCAGATCACCATGGACTAAGGCTGGTCTTAAATACCAACAAAACAACAGAAAGTCACATACACATGGAAGCTGAACAATGCTCCACTCGATAATCTCCTGATCAAGGAAGAAATAAAGAAAGGAATTAAAGGCTTTTTAGAGTTCAATGAAAATGAAAACACATCATACCAAAACTTATGGGACACAATGAAAGAAGTGGTAAGAGGAAAACTCATAGCTCTTAGTGCCTCCAAAAAGAAACTGAAGAGCGCTTACACTAGCAGCTTGACAGCACACCTGAAAGCTCTAGAACAAAAAGAAGCAAATACACCCAAGAGGAGTAGATGGCAGGAAATAATCAAACTCAGGGCTGAAGTCAACCAAATAGAAACAAGAAAGAACTATACAAAGAGTCAACAAAACCAAGTGCTGGTTGTTTGAGAAAATCAACAAGATCGATAAACCCTTAGCCAGACTACCAGAGGCCACAGAGATAGTATCCAAATCAGTAAAATCAGAAATGAACAGGGAGACATAACAACAAAATATATCTTAAAATACTTATTCTGTTTGTTGAATATTAACAGTTGAATATATTAAAATCATGTTCTACAAAATAAAATAATGAGAGCTAGGAGATATATTTGTTGAGGTCTGCTCCCCTAGCATAGTTGTAACCATTTTATTCCATGACCATCAGCTATTTCACAGTGTTCTTGTGATATACCTGTCAGTCATTGACACTAAAAAATAATTTGGCTCAGAGTAAGGTCATGCTAACTATATACTCTGTTATGTTATGATTTGCTCATCTTAAGAGATTCCACAACTATAAGATTCATATAGAACCCATCAAATTGAAGGTCAATTTGAACTGTTATATCCAAAATGGCTTGAATTAGGGCCAGACATTGAGCAGCACTTTCATCATCTTAATGTGAACTCATTGTGGTTTTTGCGGTTTTAGCCTTTATAAACTGGCCCTGAGAAATGGACAGCCTCTGGCTTTGAGCTCTCGAGCCTGAGCTGTTGCCCTGGTTGATCAGTACTTAGGTGTGTGTTCAATAAACCATCCCTGTCTGACTGAGATCGGTGCCTGTGTAGTTTGTGAAGTAACTCCTTGTCCCCAACAGTAGGTAGTATGGCGCTTGCTCATGTGCAGTGTGTGCAGCATTCTAAATCCAATGCACAAGACTGTTTAAATGAAGAAACTCCAACGTGATGACCCATAAGAGGAAGAAAGTATAGAGAGCTCACATGGGGGTTCTTTTGAGAAGAGGAATATCTTGCTTTAGCAGCGTGATGAATATTTCAAATCATAGATTCCAAATCTACTTACTTGGTTTTTCATACAAGGCACTGTCTATGATGAACCCTCATGTCAAGAATTTTGCCCTTGATCTGTTGTGACAAACTACCAGTTTATAGATGGACCTTTTACAAAAATGATGATTTAAAAACAAACAAACAAATGTTTTTTTTTTCTTAAAATGAGATCTTAATTATTTTTTCTTTCTTTTTTACACGTGTTTACTCTATGCATTGTGGATGTATGGGTGAAGTGCCGCACGTAGGGGGGTGAGATGTCAACATATATGAGTTGGTTCTCTGTATCATGTTAGTTCCAGGAATCAGACTCAAGTTAACAGGCTTGGTAGCTAGTTTCTCTACCCACTAAGACATGTTGCTACTCCAAGAACTTTATCCATATTTCAGAGGTTGTTGCCAACTGCAGTAGCATACACCTTTATCTATTATTCTTATTTCTTCTTATTATTATTATCATTACCACTATTACTTTTTGAGACAGGGTTTCTGTGTATAACCTTGGCTGATCCTGTGTCAAACAAACAAACAAAACAACAAAAATTGTCACTGAATTGGGTTTATTCTATTGCTGTCTAAATACTTCATCTATTTCGAGTCATATTTGCTCTCTGGTCTTTTAAAAAACATAAACCATAATCATGATTTAAACCTTGATAAAGATTAAGGCAACATAAGCATATTGTTGAAATTATAATTCTTAAATGCTGACATCTAGTGGTTGCTGCTAGCTGTTGATTCAGATAGTCTTCATTTGGCTGCATCACATGTGGAATAAAAAATTCAGAGGTAACTAAGCAAAAAGTGGAGGCACGCAGCTTTAATCCCTGAGAAGCCTGGCTGATCTCAGGAGTTTAAGGCCAGAAACTAGAAGGTTTTTTAAAATTTAGCTAATATTATTATTTCTCCATATGAATCTCCATACATCTCAAGTAATTATTAGGGAAAATGATTTTGAAACTTTGAAATTAAACCAAACTTTGCTTTTTCTTACTTTCTGTGGTATTGAGATTAAAACACAGAGCCTTCTATGTTCTAGACAGGCACACTGCCCCTGAGCTATACACGTACCCCCAAATGTACACTTGTTTTCCCCTGTATATGTTCCACTTACAAGTTAATCACACCATCCTGAAACATATAATTGGATTCCAGCAGAAGCATAGAAAAAAAAAGGCGAGAATTCCCAGGAAACAGACAAGTCTTCCCAACTTGCTGAAACAAAAAGATAGGGAAGGCCTTTTTTTCTCTTTTTTTCTTTCTTTTTTTAATCTCAGGCTCTCCTTTAACCACTATGAAGGTAGCAATGATCTTGACTTTTTTTAAAAGTTTACTTTGTTTTCAAATTGAAAATAGATTATTTTCTCATACAATATATCCTGAATATATATTCCCTTTCACTCCTCCCAATTCCTCTTCTCCTCTGCTCGACTCTAGATCTATTCCTATTCTGTCTCTCATTAGAAAAGAGCAGGCTTCTTAAAGATAACAACTAACCATGACAAAATAAAATAAAAGATGAAGCAAAAACTTTCTTATTGAAGTTGGACACGCCAACCCAACTGGAGGAAAAGATTCTCAAGAGCAGGCCCAAGAATCAGAGACACAGTCATTCTCACAGTCAGGAGCCCCATAAAAACACTAAGCTAATATTAGTACCATAAAATATTAAGCAAATATTAGTAGCATTTGATTGTAGTTCAAAGTTTTTGTGTTAGATTGTTGTTTGAATTTTGCTTTCAATAGGCTGCAGAGTACCTTTCCACACCGTCTTGGTTAGGATTTTATTGTTGTGAACAGATGCCATGACCAAGGCAACTCTTATAAAGGAAAACATTTAATTGGGGCTGGCTCAACTTTCAGAGGTCAGTCCATTATTGTCAGGGCAGCAGGCAGGCAGATATGGTACCAGCTGGAGAAGTAACTGACAGTTCTGCTTCAGGATTCACAGGCAGTAGGAAGAGCCTTGATGGGTACCTTGATGCTCACTGCCAGTGACACACATAATCCAACAAGAACACACCTATTTCAACAAGGCCACATCTCCTAATAATGCCACTTCTTATGAACCTATGGGGGCCAATTTCTTTCAAACGACAATATACACCAGAGAGACTAAAATGTAGGGGTGAAGGCTCCATGTAGGCAGCAGCTCAAGTACTCTATATTCAGTGAGTGCTGTGGATGTTGTCCTTGGAAATGGGGCCCAACTGTCTGTTCGTGGAGAGCTACATTTTAACATTCAACCTGGGTTGCTTGGGGATTTCCATAAGACCCCTTTGGTTAACAACTCATGTGAATGCAACCTAGACCTGCCACTGGAAGACTTGCCTGGCTACAAGAGATGGCCAATTGAGATTCCTTATCTCTCATCACTTGGAGTTCGCCTTAGGATCACCTTCTTAGATTTCAGAAAGTTTCCACTGTGCTAGGTTTCCACAGTAGCCCCCCGCCACCACCAATGCCTCCTCATTCCAGGTATGTCTCCTTGAACTCTCTCCCTCCTCATATATTCCACATCCAACTTGATCCCTCCCAATCTCATCCCCACCTACCCCTAGTCCACTTGGAAGGTCTATTCTGTTTCCCCTTCCCAGGGATATTCATACATAATCTCCAAACAGTTCATCGTTTTTATTTTTTAAATAAAGGATAATACTTATTTTTATGTGTATTGGTTTTCTGCCTGCATGTCTATGCAAGGGTGGAAGATCCTCTGGAATTGAAGTTATAGACAGTTGTAAACTCCCGTGTGGCTGCTAAGAACTGAATTGTGTCCTCTGGAAGAGTAGCCAGCACTCTTCACCACTGAGACATCTCTCCAGCCCCCCAAACCCTTCATCATTACCTCACCTCTACAGATTGAAGTTTGGCTATTATTTACTTAATGGTTAATATTGACTTACAAGTGGATACATAACATATTTGTTTTTCTATGCATGGGTTACCACACTCAGGATGATTTTTTTCTAGTTGAATTCATTTGCCTGGATTTACATTACATACATTGAATGTGTGTGTGTGTGTGTGTGTGTGTGTGTTAACAGACATATAATACTTTGTGTACCATATTCTCTTTAGCCTTTCTTCTATTGAGGGACATCTAGATTATTTCTAGTCTCTAGTTTCTGGATATTATGAATAAAGCCAATGAACATGGTTGAGCAAGTGTCCTTGTGTTATGATGGCATGTCCTCTAAGTATATGCCTAAAAGTGGTATAGCTGGGTCTAGAGGAAGTTTGATTCCCAACTTTGTGAGGAACCACCATATTGATTTCCATAGTGGCTATATAAGTTTATACTCCCATCAACAGTGAAGGAGTGTTCCCCTTGCTCTACATCTTTGCCATCATTAGCTGTCACTTATGTTATTGATTTTAGCCATTCTGATAAGTATAAGATGTAATCTGAAAGTAGATACTGATGATATTGAACATTTCTTTAAGTGTTCCTCAGCCACTTGAGATTCTTCTACTGAGAATTCTTTGCTTAAATCTGTACCCCATTTTTAATTGGATTATTTGTTTGTTTTTTATATCTACTTTCTTGAGTTCTTTATATATTTTGGATATTAGACCTCTATCAGATAGGAGTTGGTAAAACTGCTTTCCACAAACGAGGAGTTGGTTCTTTGAGAAAATCAACAAGATAGATAAACCCTTAGCTAGACTCATTGGAGGGCACAGGGACAAAATCCTAATTAACAAAATCATAAATGAAAAGGGAGACATAACAACAGATCCTGAAGAAATCCAAAACACCATCAGATCCTTCTACAAAAGGCTATACTCAACAAAACTGGAAAACCTGGACGAAATGGACAAATTTCTGGACAGATACCAGGTACCAAAGTTGAATCAGGATCAAGTTGACCATCTAAACAGTCCCATATCACCTAAAGAAATAGAAGCAGTTATTAATAGTCTCCCAGCCAAAAAAAGCCCAGGACCAGACAGGTTTAGTGCAGAGTTCTATCAGACCTTCAAAGAAGATCTAATTCCAGTTCTGCACAAACTATTTCACAAAATAGAAGTAGAAGGTACTCTACCCAACTCATTTTATGAAGTCACAATTACTCTGATACCTAAACCACAGAAAGATCCAACAAAGATAGAGAACTTCAGACCAATTTCTCTTATGAATATCGATGCAAAAATCCTCAATAAAATTCTCGCTAACCGAATCCAAGAACACATTAAAGCAATCATCCATCCTGACCAAGTAGGTTTTATTCCAGGGATGCAGGGATGGTTTAATATACGAAAATCCATCAATGTAATCCACTATATAAACAAACTCAAAGACAAAAACCACATGATCATCTCGTTAGATGCAGAAAAAGCATTTGACAAGATCCAACACCCATTCATGATAAAAGTCTTGGAAAGATCAGGAATTCAAGGCCCATACCTAAACATGATAAAAGCAATCTACAGCAAACCAGTAGCCAACATCAAAGTAAATGGAGAGAAGCTGGAAGCAATCCCACTAAAATCAGGGACTAGACAAGGCTGCCCACTTTCTCCCTACCTTTTCAACATAGTACTTGAAGTATTAGCCAGAGCAATTCGACAACAAAAGGAGATCAAGGGGATACAAATTGGAAAAGAGGAAGTCAAAATATCACTTTTTGCAGATGATATGATAGTATATATAAGTGACCCTAAAAATTCCACCAGAGAACTCCTAAACCTGATAAACAGCTTTGGTGAAGTAGCTGGATATAAAATTAACTCAAACAAGTCAATGGCCTTTCTGTACACAAAGAATAAACTGGCTGAGAAAGAAATTAGGGAAACAACACCCTTCTCAATAGTCACAAATAATATAAAATATCTCGGCATGACTCTAACTAAGGAAGTGAAAGATCTATATGATAAAAACTTCAAGTCTCTGAAGAAAGAAATTAAAGAAGATCTCAGAAGATGGAAAGATCTCCCATGCTCATGGATTGGCAGGATCAACATTGTAAAAATGGCTATCTTGCCAAAAGTAATCTACAGATTCAATGCAATCCCCATCAAAATTCCAACTCAATTCTTCAACGAATTAGAAGGAGAAATTTGCAAATTCATCTGGAATAACAAAAAACCTAGGATAGCAAAAAGTCTTCTCAAGGATAAAAGAACCTCTGGTGGAATCACCATGCCTGACCTAAAGCTTTACTACAGAGCAATTGTGATAAAAACTGCATGGTACTGGTATAGAGACAGACAAGTAGACCAATGGAACAGAATTGAAGACCCAGAAATGAACCCACACACCTATGGTCACTTGATCTTCGACAAGGGAGCTAAAACCATCCAGTGGAAGAAAGACACCCTTTTCAACAATTGGTGCTGGCACAACTGGTTGTTATCATGTAGAAGAATGCGAATCGATCCATACTTATCTCCTTGTACTAAGGTCAAATCTAAGTGGATCAAGGAACCTCACATAAAACCAGAGACACTGAAACTTATAGAAGAGAAAGTGGGGAAAAGCCTTGAAGATATGGGCACAGGGGAAAAATTCCTGAACAGAACAGCAATGGCTTGTGTTGTAAGATCGAGAATTGACAAATGGGACCTAATGAAACTCCAAAGTTTCTGCAAGGCAAAAGACACCGTCAATAAGACAAAAAGACCACCAACAGATTGGGAAAGGATCTTTACCTATCCTAAATCAGATAGGGGACTAATATCCAACATATATAAAGAACTCAAGACCCGCCGAACTTAGGAAATTAGTCTGAACAGGTGAGAGGGTGCGCCAGAGAACCTGACAGCTTCTGGAACAGGCGGAAGCACAGAGGCGCTGAGGCAGCACCCTTTGTGGGCCGGGGACAGCCAGCCACCGTCCGGACCGGAGGACAGGTGCCCGCCCGGCTGGGGAGGCGGCCTAAGCCACAGCAGCAGCGGTCGCCATCTTGGTCCGAGACCCGCCGAACTTAGGAAATTAGTCTGAACAGGTGAGAGGGTGCGCCAGAGAACCTGACAGCTTCTGGAACAGGCAGAAGCACAGAGGCGCTGAGGCAGCACCCTGTGTGGGCCGGGGACAGCCGGCCACCTTCCGGACCGGAGGACAGGTGCCCACCCGGCTGGGGAGGCGGCCTAAGCCACAGCAGCAGCAGTCGCCATCTTGGTCCCGGGACTCCAAGGAACTTAGGAATTTAGTCTGCTTAGGTGAGAGTCTGTACCACCTGGGAACTGCCAAAGCAACACACTGTCTGAGAAAGGTCCTGTTTTGGGCCTTCTTCTTCGGCCAGGAGGAGGTCCAAATACAAGATATCTGCGCACCTTCCCTGTAAGAGAGCTTGCCAGCAGAGAGTGCTCTGAGCACTGAAACTCAGAGGAGAGAATCTGTCTCCCAGGTCTGCTGATAGACGGTAACAGAATCACCAGAAGAACAATCTCTAAACAGAGTCAACTATAACTACTAACTCCAGAGATTACCAGATGGCGAAAGGTAAACGGAGGAATCTTACTAACAGGAACCAAGACCACTCACCATCACCAGAACCCAGCACACCCACTTCGCCCAGTCCAGGGAACCCCAACACACCTGAGAACCTAGACCTAGATTTAAAAGCATATCTCATGATGATGGTAGAGGACATCAAGAAGGACTTTAATAAATCACTTAAAGAAATACAGGAGAACACTGCTAAAGAGTTACAAGTCCTTAAAGAAAAACAGGAAAACACAATCAAACAGGTAGAAGTCCTTACAGAAAAAGAGGAAAAAACATACAAACAGGTGATGGAAATGAACAAAACCATACTAGACCTAAAAAGGGAAGTAGACACAATAAAGAAAACTCAAAGCGAGGCAACACTAGAGATAGAAACCCTAGGAAAGAAATCTGGAACCATAGATTTGAGCATCAGCAACAGAATACAAGAGATGGAAGAGAGAATCTCAGGTACAGAAGATTCCATAGAGAACATCGGCATAACAATCAAAGAAAATGGAAAATGCAAAAAGATCCTAACTCAAAATATCCAGGAAATCCAGGACACAATAAGAAGACCAAACGTACGGATAATAGGAGTGGATGAGAATGAAGATTTTCAACTCAAAGGTCCAGCAAACATCTTCAACAAAATTATTGAAGAAAACTTCCCAAATCTAAAGAATGAGATGCATATGAACATACAAGAAGCCTACAGAACTCCAAATAGACTGGACCAGAAAAGAAATTCCTCCCGACACATAATAATCAGAACATCAAATGCACTAAATAAAGATAGAATACTAAAAGCAGTAAGGGAAAAAGGTCAAGTAACATATAAAGGCAAGCCTATCAGAATTACACCAGATTTTTCACCAGAGATTATGAAAGCCAGAAGAGCCTGGACAGATGTTATACAGACACTAAGAGAACACAAACTGCAGCCCAGGCTACTATACCCAGCCAAACTCTCAATTATCATAGAGGGAGAAACCAAAGTATTCCACGACAAAACCAAATTCACGCATTATCTCTCCACGAATCCAGCCCTTCAAAGGATAATAACAGAAAAAAACCAATACAAGAACGGGAACAACGCCCTAGAAAAAACAAGAAGGTAATCCCTCAACAAACCTAAAAGAAGACAGCCACAAGAACAGAATGCCACCTTTAACAACTAAAATAACAGGAAGCAACAATTACTTTTCCTTAATATCTCTTAACATCAATGGTCTCAACTCGCCAATAAAAAGACATAGACTAACCAACTGGCTACACAAACAAGACCCAACATTTTGCTGCTTACAGGAAACTCATCTCAGAGAAAAAGATAGACACTACCTCAGAATGAAAGGCTGGAAAACAATTTTCCAAGCAAATGGTATGAAGAAACAAGCAGGAGTAGCCATCCTAATATCTGATAAGATTGACTTCCAACCCAAAGTCATCAAAAAAGACAAGGAGGGACACTTCATTCTCATCAAAGGTAAAATCCTCCAAGAGGAACTCTCAATTCTGAATATCTATGCTCCAAATACAAGAGCAGCCACATTCACTAAAGAAACTTTAGTAAAGCTCAAAGCACACATTGCGCCTCACACAATAATAGTGGGAGACTTCAACACACCACTTTCACCAATGGACAGATCATGGAAACAGAAACTAAACAGGGACACACTGAAACTAACAGAAGTGATGAAACAAATGGATCTGACAGATATCTACAGAACATTTTATCCTAAAACAAAAGGATATACCTTCTTCTCAGCACCTCATGGTACCTTCTCCAAAATTGACCACATAATAGGTCACAAATCAGGCCTCAACAGATTCAAAAATATTGAAATTGTCCCATGTATCCTATCAGATCACCATGCACTAAGGCTGATCTTCAATAACAAAATAAATAACAGAAAGCCAACATTCACATGGAAACTGAACAACACTCTTCTCAATGATACCTTGGTCAAGGAAGGAATAAAGAAAGAAATTAAAGACTTTTTAGAGTTTAATGAAAATGAAGCCACAACGTACCCAAACCTTTGGGACACAATGAAAGCATTTCTAAGAGGGAAACTCATAGCTATGAGTGCCTTCAAGAAAAAACGGGAGAGAGCACATACTAGCAGCTTGACAACACATCTAAAAGCTCTAGAAAAAAAGGAAGCAAATTCACCCAAGAGGAGTAGACGGCAGGAAATAATCAAACTCAGGGGTGAAATCAACCAAGTGGAAACAAGAAGAACTATTCAAAGAATTAACCAAACGAGGAGTTGGTTCTTTGAGAAAATCAACAAGATAGATAAACCCTTAGCTAGACTCACTAAAGGGCACAGGGACAAAATCCTAATTAACAAAATCAGAAATGAAAAGGGAGACATAACAACAGATCCTGAAGAAATCCAAAACACAATCAGATCCTTCTACAAAAGGCTATACTCAACAAAACTGGAAAACCTGGACGAAATGGACAAATTTCTGGACAGATACCAGGTACCAAAGTTGAATCAGGATCAAGTTGACCTTCTAAACAGTCCCATATCCCCTAAAGAAATAGAAGCAGTTATTAATAGTCTCCCAGCCAAAAAAAGCCCAGGACCAGACGGGTTTAGTGCAGAGTTCTATCAGACCTTCAAAGAAGATCTAACTCCAGTTCTGCACAAACTTTTTCACAAGATAGAAGTAGAAGGTATTCTACCCAACTCATTTTATGAAGCCACTATTACTCTGATACCTAAACCACAGAAAGATCCAACAAAGATAGAGAACTTCAGACCAATTTCTCTTATGAACATCGATGCAAAAATTCTTAATAAAATTCTCGCTAACCGAATCCAAGAACACATTAAAGCAATCATCCATCCTGACCAAGTAGGTTTTATTCCAGGGATGCAGGGATGGTTTAATATACGAAAATCCATCAATGTAATCCATTATATAAACAAACTCAAAGACAAAAACCACATGATCATCTCGTTAGATGCAGAAAAAGCATTTGACAAGATCCAACACCCATTCATGATAAAAGTTCTGGAAAGATCAGGAATTCAAGGCCAATACCTAAACATGATAAAAGCAATCTACAGCAAACCAGTAGCCAACATCAAAGTAAATGGAGAGAAGCTGGAAGCAATCCCACTAAAATCAGGGACTAGACAAGGCTGCCCACTTTCTCCCTACCTTTTCAACATAGTACTTGAAGTATTAGCCAGAGCAATTCGACAACAAAAGGAGATCAAGGGGATACAAATTGGAAAAGAGGAAGTCAAAATATCACTTTTTGCAGATGATATGATAGTATATATAAGTGACCCTAAAAATTCCAACAGAGAACTCCTAAACCTGATAAACAGCTTCGGTGAAGTAGCTGGATATAAAATTAACTCAAACAAGTCAATGGCCTTTCTCTACACAAAGAATAAACAGGCTGAGAAAGAAATTAGGGAAACAACACCCTTCTCAATAGCCACAAATAATATAAAATATCTCGGCGTGACTCTAACGAAGGAAGTGAAAGATCTGTATGATAAAAACTTCAAGTCCCTGAAGAAAGAAATTAAAGAAGATCTCAGAAGATGGAAAGATCTCCCATGCTCATGGATTGGCAGGACCAACATTGTAAAAATGGCTATCTTGCCAAAAGCAATCTACAGATTCAATGCAATCCCCATTAAAATTCCAACTCAATTCTTCAACGAATTAGAAGGAGCAATTTGCAAATTCATCTGGAATAACAAAAAACCGAGGATAGCAAAAACTCTTCTCAAGGATAAAAGAACCTCTGGTGGAATCACCATGCCTGACCTAAAGCTTTACTACAGAGCAATTGTGATAAAAACTGCATGGTACTGGTATAGAGACAGACAAGTGGACCAATGGAATAGAATTGAAGACCCAGAAATGAACCCACACACCTATGGTCACTTGATCTTCGACAAGGGAGCCAAAACCATCCAGTGGAAGAAAGACAGCATTTTCAACAATTGGTGCTGGCACAACTGGTTGTTATCATGTAGAAGAATGCGAATCGATCCATACTTATCTCCTTGTACTAAGGTCAAATCTAAGTGGATCAAGGAACTTCACATAAAACCAGAGACACTGAAACTTATAGAGGAGAAAGTGGGGAAAAGCCTTGAAGATATGGGCACAGGGGAAAAATTCCTGAACAGAACAGCAATGGCTTGTGCTGTAAGATCGAGAATTGACAAATGGGACCTAATGAAACTCCAAAGTTTCTGCAAGGCAAAAGACACTGTCTATAAGACAAAAAGACCACCAACAGACTGGGAAAGGATCTTTACCTATCCTAAATCAGATAGGGGACTAATATCCAACATATATAAAGAACTCAAGAAGGTGGACCTCAGAAAATCAAATAACCCCCTTAAAAAATGGGGCTCAGAACTGAACAAAGAATTCTCACCTGAGGAATACCGAATGGCAGAGAAGCACCTGAAAAAATGTTCAACATCCTTAATCATCAGGGAAATGCAAATCAAAACAACCCTGAGATTCCACCTCACACCAGTGAGAATGGCTAAGATCAAAAATTCAGGTGACAGCAGATGCTGGCGAGGATGTGGAGAAAGAGGAACACTCCTCCATTGTTGGTGGGATTGCAGGCTTGTACAACCACTCTGGAAATCAGTCTGGCGGTTCCTCAGAAAATTGGACATAGTACTACCGGAGGATCCAGCAATACCTCTCCTGGGCATATATCCAGAAGAAGCCCCAACTGGTAAGAAGGACACATGCTCCACTATGTTCATAGCAGCCTTATTTATAATAGCCAGAAACTGGAAAGAACCCAGATGCCCCTCAACAGAGGAATGGATACAGAAAATGTGGTACATCTACACAATGGAGTACTACTCAGCTATTAAAAAGAATGAATTTATGAAATTCCTAGCCAAATGGATGGACCTGGAGAGCATCATCCTGAGTGAGGTAACACAATCACAAAGGAACTCACACAATATGTACTCACTGATAAGTGGATACTAGCCCAAAACCTAGGATACCCACGATATAAGATACAATTTCCTAAACACATGAAACTCAAGAAAAATGAAGACTGAAGTGTGGACACTATGCCCCTCCTTAGAAGTGGGAACAAAACACCCATGGAAGGAGTTACAAAAACAAAGTATGGAGCTGAGATGAAAGGATGGACCATGTAGAGACTGCCATATCCAGGGATCCACCCCATAATCAGCTTCCAAATGCTGACACCATTGCATACACTA
Source organism: Mus musculus (assembly GCF_000001635.26). Lineage (NCBI taxonomy): Eukaryota > Metazoa > Chordata > Mammalia > Rodentia > Muridae > Mus > Mus musculus. Next base: position 45,522,924 of record NC_000076.6, read on the forward strand.
GCAAGATTTTACTGAAAGGACCCAGATGTAGCTGTCTCTTGTGAGACTATGCCGGGGCCTAGCAAACACAGAAGTGGATGCTCACAGTCAGCTAATGGATGGATCACAGGGCTCCCAATGGAGGAGCTAGAGAAAGTACCCAAGGAGCTAAAGGGATCTTCAACCCTATAGGTGGAACAACATTATGAACTAACCAGTACCCCTGAGCTCTTGACTCTAGCTGCATATGTATCAAAAGATGGCCTAGTCGGCCATCACTGGAAAGAGAGGCCCATTGGACACGCAGACTTTGTGTGCCCCGGTACAGGGGAACGCCAGGGCCAAAGGGGGGGAGTGGGTGGGTAGGGGAGTGGGGGTGGGTGGGTAAGGGGGACTTTTGGTATAGCATTGGAAATGTAAATGAGCTAAATACCTAATTAAAAAAAAATGAAAGGGAAAAAAAAAAAATAAAACTACTTTGAAATACCAAAAAAAAAAAAAAAAAAAAAAAGAACTCAAGAAGGTGGACTTCAGAAAATCAAATAACCCCATTAAAAAATGGGGCTCAGAACTGAACAAAGAATTCTCACCTGAGGAATACCGAATGGCAGAGAAGCACCTGAAAAAATGTTCAACATCCTTAATCATCAGGGAAATGCAAATCAAAACAACCCTGAGATTCCACCTCACACCAGTCAGAATGGCTAAGATCAAAAATTCAGGTGACAGCAGATGCTGGCGAGGATGTGGAGAAAGAGGAACACTCCTCCATTGTTGGTGGGATTGCAGGCTTGTACAACCACTCTGGAAATCAGTCTGGCGGTTCCTCAGAAAATTGGACATAGTACTACCGGAGGATCCAGCAATACCTCTCCTGGGCATATATCCAGAAGAAGCCCCAACTGGTAAGAAGGACACATGCTCCACTATGTTCATAGCAGCCTTATTTATAATAGCCAGAAGCTGGAAAGAACCTAGATGCCCCTCAACAGAGGAATGGATACAGAAAATGTGGTACATCTACACAATGGAGTACTACTCAGCTATTAAAAAGAATGAATTTATGAAATTCCTAGCCAAATGGATGGACCTGGAGGGCATCATCCTGAGTGAGGTAACACATTCACAAAGAAACTCACACAATATGTATTCTCTGATAAGTGGATATTAGCCCCAAACCTAGGATACCCAAGATATAAGATATAATTTGCTAAACACATGAAACTCAAGGAGAATGAAGACTGAAGTGTGGACACTATGCCCCTCCTTAGATTTGGGAACAAAACACCCATGGAAGGAGTTACAGAGACGGAGTTTGGAGCTGAGATGAAAGGATGGACCATGTAGAGACTGCCATAGCCAGGGATCCACCCCATAATCAGCATCCAAACGCTGACACCATTGCATACACTAGCAAGATTTTATTGAAAGGACGCAGATGTAGCTGTCTCTTGTGAGACTATGCCGGGGCCCAGCAAACACAGAAGTGGATGCTCACAGTCAGCTAATGGATGGATCATAGGGCTCCCAATGGAGGAGCTAGAGAAAGTAGCCAAGGAGCTAAAGGGATCTGCAACCCTATAGGTGGAACAACATTATGAGCTAACCAGTACCCCGGAGCTCTTGACTCTAGCTGCATATATATCAAAAGATGGCCTAGTCGGCCATCACTGGAAAGAGAGGCCCATTGGACTTGCAAACTTTATATGCCCCAGTACAGGGGAATACCAGGGCCAAAAAGGGGGAGTGGGTGGGCAGGGGAGTGGGGGTGGGTGGATATGGGGGACTTTTGGTATAGCATTGGAAATGTAAATGAGTTAAATACCTAATAAAAAATGGAAAAAAAAAAAGAGAAAAAAAAAAAATGAAAGGGAAAAAAAAAAAATAAAACTACTTTGAAATACCAAAAAAAAAAAAAAAAAAAAAAAAAAAGAACTCAAGAAGGTGGACTTCAGAAAATCAAATAACCCCATTAAAAAATGGGGCTCAGAACTGAACAAAGAATTCTCACCTGAGGAATACCGAATGGCAGAGAAGCACCTGAAAAAATGTTCAACATCCTTAATCATCAGGGAAATGCAAATCAAAACAACCCTGAGATTCCACCTCACACCAGTCAGAATGGCTAAGATCAAAAATTCAGGTGACAGCAGATGCTGGCGAGGATGTGGAGAAAGAGGAACACTCCTCCATTGTTGGTGGGATTGCAGGCTTGTACAACCACTCTGGAAATCAGTCTGGCGGTTCCTCAGAAAATTGGACATAGTACTACCGGAGGATCCAGCAATACCTCTCCTGGGCATATATCCAGAAGAAGCCCCAACTGGTAAGAAGGACACATGCTCCACTATGTTCATAGCAGCCTTATTTATAATAGCCAGAAGCTGGAAAGAACCTAGATGCCCCTCAACAGAGGAATGGATACAGAAAATGTGGTACATCTACACAATGGAGTACTACTCAGCTATTAAAAAGAATGAATTTATGAAATTCCTAGCCAAATGGGCGGACCTGAAGGGCATCATCCTGAGTGAGGTAACACATTCACAAAGGAACTCACACAATATGTACTCACTGATAAGTGGATATTAGCCCAAAACCTAGGATACCCAAGATATAAGATACAATTTCCTAAACACATGAAACTCAAGAAAAATGAAGACTGAAGTGTGGACACTATGCCCCTCCTTAGAAGTGGGAACAAAACACCCATGGAAGGAGTTACAGAGACAAAGTTTGGAGCTGAGATGAAAGGATGGACCATGTAGAGACTGCCGTATCCAGGGATCCACCCCATAATCAGCATCCAAACGCTGACACCATTGCATACACTAGCAAGATCTTGCTGAAAGGACCCAGATGTAGCTTTCTCTTGTGAGACTATGCCGGGGCCTAGCAAACACAGAAGTGGATGCTCACAGTCAGCTAATGGATGGATCACAGGGCTCCCAATGGAGGAGCTAGAGAAAGTACCCAAGGAGCTAAAGGGATCTGCAACCCTATAGGTGGAACAACATTATGAACTAACCAGTACCCCAGAGCTCTTGACTCTAGCTGCAGATAATCAAAAGATGGCCTAGTCGGCCATCACTGGAAAGAGAGGCCCATTGGACACGCAAACTTTATATGCCCCAGTACAGGGGAATGCCAGGGCCAAAAAGGGGGAGTGGGTGGGTAGGGGAGTGGGGGTTGGTGGGTATGGGGGACTTTTGGTATAGCATTGGAAATGTAAATGAGCTAAATACCTAATAAAAAATGGAAAAAAAAAACTGCTTTCCATCCTGTAGGCTGCTTCTTTGTCTGACAGTGCCTTACAGAAGCTTTTGAGTTTCATGAAGTCTCATTAATTGTTGATCTTACTGCCTGAGGTACTGGTGTTCTGTTCAGAAAGCCTTTTTCTGTGACAATGCATTCAAGAGTATTCCTTGCTTTTTTTTTTTTTTTTTTTGGTCAGGTTTAGTGTATCTGGTTTTATGTTGAGGTGTTTCATCCACTTGGACTTGAGTACTGTGCAAGTGTGTATGGATCTATTTGCATTCTGCTACACACAGACAACCAGTTTGCCAGCATCATTTGTTGAAGATGCTCTTTTTTTGCAGTTTGCATTTCTGGTATCTTTTCCAAATATCAGGTGTCTATATGTGTGGGAATTTATGTGTGGGTCTTCAACTCACTCCCATTGATTGATGTATATGTTTTTATGCCAATACCATGGGGTTTTTGTTTGTTTGTTTGTTTTATTACTACAGCTCTGTAGTACAGCTTGAAATCAGGGATGCCAATAACACTAGCAGTTCTTTTATTGCTCAGGTCTGTTTTAGCTCAGGACTGTTTTAGCTGGTTTTGCTTCTTGTTTGTTTTTACATATAAAGTTGAGACTTGTCCTTTCAAGGTCTGTGAAGAATCTGCTGGAATTTTGATGACGATTACATTGAATCTGTAGATTGATTTTTTGTAAGATGGGCATTTTTACTATGGAATCTGCCTAATCCATGAGCATGGGAGATCTTTCCATATTCTGGCATCTTCTTCCATTTCTTTCTTCAAAGACTTGAAGGATTTGTTTGTTTGTTTTTTGGTTGTTGTTGACTTGTTTTTTCTAGACAGGGTTTCCTTATGTAGCCCTGTCTGTTCTGGAACTCACTCTGTAGATCAGACTGGCCTCAAACTCAGAGATTCACCTGCCTCTGCCTCCAGAGTTCTGGGATTAAATGCATGTGCCACGGGATTCAAGCTTGGCTAGACCTGAAGGTTTTAATCATACAAATCTTTCACTTGCTTGGCTAGTGTCACCCCAAGATATTTTATAGTATTCAAGACTATTGTGAACACTTCATTTTCTGATTTCCTTCTGTCTTTTTATTATCTGTTTATAGGAGGACTGTAGGAGTTTCAAAATACATATATCAGTCCATGTTATTATCCATATAAATGAACTGAAAGGGAAAAAACTGCATGGTCATCTCATTGAAAAGGCCTTTGACAAAGTCCAACATGCCTTCATAATAAAAGTCCTAGAAAGATTAGGGACACAAGGGACATACATAACATAATGTATGCAAGCCTATAGACAACATTGGTTAAATGGAGAAAAACCTCCAAGAAATTTCACTAAAATCGGGAACAAGACAAGACTGACCACTTTCTTTATATTTAGTCAACCTAGTACATGAAGTTTTAGATAGAGCAATAAGACAACTTTTTGATGTGTTCTTGGATTGGTTTACAAACATTTTATTAAGTATGTTTACATCTATGTTCATAAGTGAAATTGGTCTGTATTCTCTTTCTTTGTTGAGTCTTTGTGTGTTTTGAGTAAAAGGCTAACTTTAGCCTCATAAAGTGAATTGTTTCTGATAGAATAATTTGAGACTTGTGGTTAACTTTTCTTTGAAAGTCTGGAAGAATTTTGCACTAAAACTGTCTGATCCTGGGCTCTTTTGGGGAGACTCCTTAATGACTGCTTTTATTTCACTAGGGGTTATATATCTATTAAATTTTAGGTGATTTAACTGGTAAATGGTAAATATCAAGAAAGATATCCATCCATTCCTTTTAGCTTTTCCAGTTTGGTGTAGTACAGGATTTTGTTTTGTACTTTGTTTTTTTTTTTTTTTTTGGGACAGGGTCTTTCTATGTAGCTTTGGCTGTCTTGGAATTCACTGCGTAGACCAGGCTGGCTTTGAATTCACAGAGATCCACTTGTCTCTACCTCCTGAGTGCTGGGATTAAAGGCATGGGTCACCACCAAATGGCCAGAGCACAGGTTTTAAAACTACAACCGTATGATTCTCTGAATTTCCTTGCTGTCTGTTGTTATCCACCTCCCCACAATTTTTCATTTCTGATTTAATAGTATGGATGTGCTGTCTCCATCTTTTAGATAAAGGTTTGTCTATGTTGTTGATTTTTCTCAAAGAGCTGGTATGAACCAGCTCTTTGTTTCACTGATTCTTTGTATTGTTCTCTTTGTTTCTATTTTATTGATTTCAGCCCTCAGTTTGATTATTTTTAGCCATCTACTCCTTTTGGGTTTCTTACTTCTTTTTACTCTAGAGCTTTCAGGTGTTCTGTTAAGTTGTTAGTGTAATCTCTCTCTCTCTCTCTCTCTCTCTCTCTCTCTCTCTCTCTCTCTCTCTCTCTCTCTCTCATTTTTTATTGTAGGCACTTAGTGCTATGAACTTTTCTCTTAGCACTACTTTTATTGTGTCCCATAAGTTTGTGTATATTGTGCATTCATTCTTTTGGGGCTCTAGGAAGTATTTAATTTCTTTCTTTATTTTTGTTTTGACACAGTTTTCATTCAGTAGATAGTTGTTCAGCTTCCATAAGTTTGTAAGCTTTTTGTTGTTGTTGATATCCAGCTTTAATCAGTGGTAGTCTGATAGGATGCAGGGAGTTATTTCGATTTTCTTACATCTGTTGAGACATGCTTTGTATCCAAATATGTAGTCTCTTTTGGAGAAAGTTCTATGAGGTGCTAAGAAAAAGATTTTTTTTGTGTGTTTTACTGAAGTATTCTATAAATAGGTTCATTTAGTTTATGATGTCAGTTAACTAAATTTCTACATTTAGTTTTTGTCTTGATAACCAGTTCATTGGTGAAAGCAGGGTACTGAAGTTGTCCACTATCAGTGTGTTGGAGTCAATATATGATTAAGCTGTGGAAGTGTTTCCTTTATAAACTTGGGTGCCCTTGTGTTTGGGGCATAGATATTCAGAATCAAAATATCATTTTGATAAATTTTTCCTTTGAATATTAAGTATCCTCCACCTCTTTTGGTTAGTTTTGGCTTGAACTCTATTTTGTCAGATATTAAAATGGCTACACTAGTGTGGTTTTTAGGTCCATTTTCTTGGTATATTTTTTCCATCACTTTATCCTGAGGTCATGTCTATTTTTGTCTTTGTTGAAGTATGTTTCTTGATACAGCAGAATAAAAGATTTTGTTTTAAATCTATTATTCTATGTCTTTTTGTTGGTGAATTGATACCATTAATATTGAGAGATATTAATGATCAACGAGTGTTGATTCCTGTTTTATTGCTGTTGTTGTTGATGGTGGTGGTGGTATTATTGTTGGCGGTGGTGGTGGTGGTGGTCATCGTTGTCGTGGTGGTGTGTGTGTTTCCTTTCTTTGATTTTGATTATATGAGTTTTTTTTTTTTCCCCTATGTTTTTGTGGATATAGTTAACCTCCTCAGGTTGGAGTTTTCCTTCTAGCACCTTCTGTAGGGCTGGATTTGTAGCTAGCTATTGTTGAAATTTGGCTTTATCATGGAATATCTTATTTTATCCATCTACAGTGATTGAAAGTTTTGCTGGGTATAGTAGTCTGAGCTGTCATTTGTTGTCTCTTGGAGTCTACAGCATATCTATCCAGACAATTCTGGCTTTTAGAGTCTCCACTGAGAAACCAAGTGTAATTCTTATAAGTCTGTTATAATGTTACTTGGTCTTTTTTCATCATAAGTTTTAATGTTTTTTCTTTGTTCTGTATGTTTAGTGCTTTGATTATTATGTGGCAAGGATTAATATATGACTTCTTTTTTGGTTTGATCTAGTTGGTGTTCTGTATGCTTCTTGTACCTTTATAAGCATCTCTTTCTTTAGGTTAGGCAAATTTTCTGTGATTTTTGTTGAAAATTTTTTCTTTGCCTTTGATCTTAGATTGTTCTCCTTCCTCTATTTCTATTTTTCTTAAATTTGTTATTTTCATAGTGTCTTAAATTTTCTGGATGTTTTGTGTCAGAAAATTTTAGATTCAACATTTTCTTTGACCATTGTACCTATTTTTTCTCATATCTTTAATGAGTGAGACTCTCTCTTCTTCTGTTATAGTCTGTTGGTGAAGTTTCCCTCTGTAGTACTTGCTCAAATTCCTAAATTTTTCTTTTCCAGAATCTTTTCAGTTTGTATTTTGTTGTACTATTTCTATTTTCTTGTATTGAACATTTTTCTTCCACTTTCTGCATGTGTTTTCTTGGCTTTCTTTAAAGGAGTTATTCATTTACTCTTTAATGATCTCTATCATATTTATGTAGTTGGTCTTAAGGTCTTTAAAAGTTGTGTTGTTTTGTTTTCTTTTATTTTGAGACTGTGTATCTTTGACTGTCCTGGATAGCAGACTGGCCTTGAACTCACAGTGATATGCTTGCTTTGCCTTTGGAGTACTGGGCCACCAGTGTTCAGAAGGTGTTTGTTTGCTTTTTCTTTCAGCTATGTTGGAATATTCAGGGACTTTTGTGATAGGACACCTGGGCGGCTCTGGTGATCTATTGTCTTGGCTGTTGTTGATTGTGGTCTTTCCCTGGCATTTGGGTTTGGGGTGATTATAGGTCTATTTGCTGATTTCTGGGTTTATTTCTGATGGATGGGTATTTTGTTTCTTGGTTTCTGTTTCCTCTTTGGATTTTTTTTTTTTTGAGAGTGTGATGGTTGTGTTTTACTGGCCTGCCAACTTGTGTGTTCACAAGCAATGCCTGCTAGTGTTGGACACTGGGATGCAGGGATGAGTGAGCGGAGGGTACTTAGGAGTGAATGCTGTGATTCACAACAGATATGGGCAGAGAGGAATGGAGGCTTCCGTTGGTGTATTGATAGGGATAACACTGAGGCATTGGGTCTTGGTGATCAGAGACTGAAGGATTGGGTCTGGAGGAAAAAGGTCTTGTGTGGGAAGCCGCAAATGCCATTACAAGATGGCGCTGGTTTCTTTTTTTTTTTTTATTTTTTTTCCATTTTTATTAGGTATTTAGCTCATTTACATTTCCATTGCTATACCAAAAGTCCCCCATACCCACCCACCCCCACTCCCCTACCCACCCACTCCCCCTATTTGGCCCTGGCGTTCCCCTGTACTGGGGCATATAAAGTTTGCATGTCCCATGGGCCTCTCTTTCCAGTGATGGCCGACTAGGCCATCTTTTGATACATATGCAGCTAGAGTCAAGAGCTCCGGGGTACTGGTTAGTTCATAATGTTGTTCCACCTATAGGGTTGCAGATCCCTTTAGCTCCTTGGGTACTTTCTCTAGCTCCTCCATTGGGAGCCCTGTGATCCATCCATTAGCTGACTGTGAGCATCCACTTCTGTGTTTGCTAGGCCCCGGCATAGTCTCACAAGAGACAGCTACATCTGGGTCCTTTCAGCAAGATCTTGCTAGTGTATGCAATGGTGTCAGCGTTTGGATGCTGATTATGGGGTGGATCCCTGGATACGGCAGTCTCTACATGGTCCATCCTTTCATCTCAGCTCCAAACTTTGTCTTTGTAACTCCTTCCATGGGTGTTTTGTTCCCAATTCTAAGGAGGGGCATAGTGTCCACACTTCAGTCTTCATTCTTCTTGAGTTTCATGTGTTTAGCAAATTGTATCTTATATCTTGGGTATCCTAGGTTTTGGGCTAATATCCACTTATCAGTGAGTACATATTGTGTGAGTTCCTTTGTGAATGTGTTACCTCACTCAGGATGATGCCCTCCAGGTCCACCCATTTGGCTAGGAATTTCATAAATTCATTCTTTTTAATAGCTGAGTAGTACTCCATTGTGTAGATGTACCACATTTTCTGTATCCATTCCTCTGTTGAGGGGCATCTGGGTTCTTTCCAGCTTCTGGCTATTATAAATAAGGCTGCTATGAACATAGTGGAGCATGTGTCCTTCTTACCAGTTGGGGCATCTTCTGGATATATGCCCAGGAGAGGTATTGCTGGATCCTCCGGTAGTACTATGTCCAGTTTTCTGAGGAACCACCAGACTGATTTCCAGAGTGGTTGTACAAGCCTGCAATCCCACCAACAATGGAGGAGTGTTCCTCTTTCTCCACATCCATGCCAGCATCTGCTGTCACCTGAATTTTTGATCTTAGCCATTCTGACTGGTGTGAGGTGGAATCTCAGGGTTGTTTTGATTTGCATTTCCCTGATGATTAAGGATGTTGAACATTTTTTCAGGTGCTTCTCTGCCATTCGGTATTCCTCAGGTGAGAATTCTTTGTTCAGTTCTGAGCCCCATTTTTTAATGGGGTTATTTGATTTTCTGAAGTCCACCTTCTTGAGTTCTTTATATATGTTGGATATTAGTCCCCTATCTGGTTTAGGATAGGTAAAGATCCTTTCCCAATCTGTTGGTGGTCTTTTTGTCTTATTGACGGTGTCTTTTGCCTTGCAGAAACTTTGGAGTTTCATTAGGTCCCATTTGTCAATTCTTGATCTTACAGCACAAGCCATTGCTGTTCTGTTCAGGAATTTTTCCCCTGTGCCCATATCTTCAAGGCTTTTCCCCACTTTCTCTTCTATAAGTTTCAGTGTCTCTGGTTTTATGTGAAGTTCCTTGATCCACTTAGATTTGACCTTAGTACAAGGAGATAAGTATGGATCGATTCGCATTCTTCTACACGATAACAACCAGTTGTGCCAGCACCAATTGTTGAAAATGCTGTCTTTCTTCCACTGGATGGTTTTAGCTCCCTTGTCGAAGATCAAGTGACCATAGGTGTGTGGGTTCATTTCTGGGTCTTCAATTCTATTCCATTGGTCTACTTGTCTGTCTCTATACCAGTACCATGCAGTTTTTATCACAATTGCTCTGTAGTAAAGCTTGAGGTCTGGCATGGTGATTCCACCAGAAGTTTTTTTATCCTTGAGAAGACTTTTTGCTATCCTAGGTTTTTTGTTATTCCAGACGAATTTGCAAATTGCTCCTTCCAATTCGTTGAAGAATTGAGTTGGAATTTTGATGGGGATTGCACTGAATCTGTAGATTGCTTTTGGCAAGATAGCCATTTTTACAATGTTGATCCTGCCAATCCATGAGCATGGGAGATCTTTCCATCTTCTGAGATCTTCTTTAATTTCTTTCTTCAGAGATTTGAAGCTTTTATCATACAGATCTTTCACTTCCTTAGTTAGAGTCACGCCAAGATATTTTATATTATTTGTGACTATTGAGAAGGGTGTTGTTTCCCTAATTTCTTTCTCAGCCTGTTTATTCTTTGTATAGAGAAAGGCCATTGACTTGTTTGAGTTAATTTTATATCCAGCTATTTCACCGAAGCTGTTTATCAGGTTTAGGAGTTCTCTGGTAGAGTTTTTAGGGTTACTTATATATACTATCATATCATCTGCAAAAAGTGGTATTTTGACTTCCTCTTTTCCAATTTGTATCCCCTTGATCTCCTTTTGTTGTCGAATTGCTCTGGCTAATACTTCAAGTACTATGTTGAAAAGGTAGGGAGAAAGTGGGCAGCCTTGTCTAGTCCCTGATTTTAGTGGGATTGCTTCCAGCTTCTCTCCATTTACTTTGATGTTGGCTACTGGTTTGCTGTAGATTGCTTTTATCATGTTTAGGTATGGGCCTTGAATTCCTGATCTTTCCAAAACTTTTATCATGAATGGGTGTTGGATCTTGTCAAATGCTTTTTCTGCATCTAACGAGATGATCATGTGGTTTTTGTCTTTTAGTTTGTTTATATAATGGATTACATTGATGGATTTTCGTATATTAAACCATCCCTGCATCCCTGGAATAAAACCTACTTGGTCAGGATGGATGATTGCTTTAATGTGTTCTTGGATTCGGTTAGCGAGAATTTTATTGAGGATTTTTGCATCGATATTCATAAGAGAAATTGGTCTGAAGTTCTCTATCTTTGTTGGGTCTTTCTGTGGTTTAGGTATCAGAGTAATAGTGGCTTCATAAAATGAGTTGGGTAGAGTACCTTCTACTTCTATTTTGTGAAATAGTTTGTGCAGTACTGGAATTAGATCTTCTTTGAAGGTCTGATAGAACTCTGCACTAAACCCATCTGGTCCTGGGCTTTTTTTGGTTGGGAGACTATTAATAACTGCTTCTATTTCTTTAGTTGATATGGGACTGTTTAGATGGTCAACTTGATCCTGATTCAACTTTGGTACCTGGTATCTGTCCAGAAATTTGTCCATTTCGTCCAGGTTTTCCAGTTTTGTTGAGTATAGCCTTTTGTAGAAGGATCTGATGGTGTTTTGGATTTCTTCAGGATCTGTTGTTATGTCTCCCTTTTCATTTATGATTTTGTTAATTAGGATTTTGTCCCTGTGCCCTTTAGTGAGTCTAGCTAAGGGTTTATCTATCTTGTTGATTTTCTCAAAGAACCAACTCCTCGTTTGGTTAATTCTTTGAATAGTTCTTCTTGTTTCCACTTGGTTGATTTCACCCCTGAGTTTGATTATTTCCTGCCGTCTACTCCTCTTGGGTGAATTTGCTTCCTTTTTTTCTAGGGCTTTTAGATGTGTTGTCAAGCTGCTAGTATGTGCTCTCTCCCGTTTCTTCTTGGAGGCACTCAGAGCTATGAGTTTCCCTCTTAGAAATGCTTTCATTGTGTCCCATAGGTTTGGGTACGTTGTGGCTTCATTTTCATTAAACTCTAAAAAGTCTTTAATTTCTTTCTTTATTCCTTCCTTGACCAAGGTATCATTGAGAAGAGTGTTATTCAGTTTCCACGTGAATGTTGGCTTTCCATTATTTATGTTGTTATTGAAGATCAGTCTTAGGCCATGGTGGTCTGATAGGATACATGGGACAATTTCAATATTTTTGTATCTATTGAGGCCTGTTTTGTGACCAATTATATGGTCAATTTTGGAGAAGGTCCTGTGAGGTGCTGAGAAGAAGGTATATCCTTTTGTTTTAGGATAAAATGTTCTGTAGATATCTGTCAGGTCCATTTGTTTCATAACTTCTGTTAGTTTCACTGTGTCCCTGTTTAGTTTCTGTTTCCACGATCTGTCCATTGAAGAAAGTGGTGTGTTGAAGTCTCCCACTATTATTGTGTGAGGTGCAATGTGTGCTTTGAGCTTTACTAAAGTGTCTTTAATGAATGTGGCTGCCTTGCATTTGGTGCGTAGATATTCAGAATTGAGAGTTCCTCTTGGAGGATTTTACCTTTGATGAGTATGAAGTGTCCCTCCTTGTCTTTCTTGATAACTTTGGGTTGGAAGTCGATTTTATCCGATATTAAAATGGCTACTCCAGCTTGTTTCTTCAGTCCATTTGCTTGGAAAATTGTTTTCCAGCCTTTCACTCTGAGGTAGTGTCTGTCTTTTTCCCTGAGATGGGTTTCCTGTAAGCAGCAGAATGTTGGGTCCTGTTTGTGTAGCCAGTCTGTTAGTCTATGTCTTTTTATTGGGGAATTGAGTCCATTGATATTAAGAGATATTAAGGAAAAGTAATTGTTGCTTCCTTTTATTTTTGTTGTTAGAGTTGGCATTCTGTTTTTGTGGCTGTCTTCTTTTTGGTTTGTTGAATGATTACTTTCTTGGTTGTTCTAGGGCGTGATTTCCGTCCTTGTATTGCTTCTTTTCTGTTATTATCCTTTGAAGGGCTGGATTTGTGGAAAGATATTGTGTGAATTTGGTTTTGTCGTGGAATACTTTGGTTTCTCCATCTATGGTAATTGAGAGTTTGGCCGGGTATAGTAGCCTGGGCTGTCATTTGTGTTCTCTTAGTGTCTGTATAACATCTGTCCAGGCTCTTCTGGCTTTCATAGTCTCTGGTGAGAAGTCTGGTGTAATTCTGATAGGCCTGCCTTTATATGTTACTTGACCTTTCTCCCTTACTGCTTTTAATATTCTATCTTTATTTAGTGCATTTGTTGTTCTGATTATTATGTGTCGGGAGGAATTTCTTTTCTGGTCCAGTCTATTTGGAGTTCTGTAGGCTTCTTGTATGATCATAGACATCTCTTTCTTTATGTTTGGGAAGTTTTCTTCAATTATTCTGTTGAAGATATTAGCTGGCCCTTTAAGTTGAAAATCTTCATTCTCATCAATTCCTATTATCCGTAGGTTTGGTCTTCTCATTGTGTCCTGGATTACCTGGATGTTTTGAGTTAGGATCCTTTTGCATTTTGTATTTTCTTTGACTGTTGTGTCGATGTTCTCTATGGAATCTTCTGCACCTGAGATTCTCTCTTCCATTTCTTGTATTCTGTTGCTGATGCTCGCATCTATGGTTCCAGATCTCTTTCCTAGGGTTTCTATCTCCAGCGTTGCCTCGCTTTGGGTTTTCTTTATTGTGTCTACTTCCCCTTTTAGTTCTAGTATGGTTTTGTTCATTTCCATCACCTGTTTGGATGTGTTTTCCTGTTTTTCTTTAATGATTTCTACCTGTTTGGCTGTGTTTTCCTGCTTTTCTTTAAGGGCCTGTAACTCTTTAGCAGTGCTCTCCTGTAATTCTTTAAGTGACTTATGAAAGTCCTTCTTGATGTCCTCTATCATCATCATGAGAAATGTTTTTAAATCTGTGTCTAGATTTTCGGTTGTGTTGGGGTGCCCAGGACTAGGTGGGGTGGGAGTGCTGCATTCTGATGATGGTGAGTGGTCTTGATTTCTGTTAGTAGGATTCTTACGTTTGCCTTTTGCCATCTGGTAATCTCTGAAGCTAGCTGTTTTAGTTGTCACTGTTAAGAGCTTGTTCTTCAGTGACTCTGTTAGCCTCTATGAGCAGACCTGGAGGGTAGCACTCTCCTTAGTTTCAGTGGGCAGAGTATTCTCTGCAGGCAAGCTCTCTTCTTGCAGGGCAGGTACCCAGATATCTGGTGTTCGAACCAGACTCCTGGCAGAAGTTGTGTTCCACTCACTAGAGGTCTTAGGATCCCGTGTGGAATCCTGTGTGGGCCCTTGCGGGTGTCAGGCGACTCCGCTGGCAAGGTAGCCCGGGGTTCGAGTGGAGCGGAAGGGGCTTGTGCCCCAGATCAGGCCCGGGTAGCCTGCTTCCCTATGTACCGCAGTCTCAGGTTCCCCGCGATTGGATTGGGGCAGGCACTGTGTTCCGCTCACCAGAGGTCTTAGGATCCCGTGGGGAGTCCTGTGTGGGCTCTTGCAGGTGTTGGGCGAGACTCCGCTGGCAAGGTAGCCCTGGGCTCGAGTGGAGCAGAAGGGGCTTGTGCCCCAGATCAGGCCCGGGTAGCCTGCTTCCCTATGTACCGCAGTCTCAGGTTCCGCGCGATTGGATTGGGGCAGGTGCTGTGTTCTACTCACCAGAGGTCTTAGGATCCCGTGGGGAGTCCTGTGTGGCGCGATGGTTTCTATAAGTCGATGCCTATGAATATGGATAAACAACCAATGTGCGCATGTGCATGAGAGTTTTTTGCTGAGTCACTGCCTGGCCCGAGGCATATCAATGAGGTACTGGTAGCATAACCAATCAGGTATGGACATGTCACCCCTAGGCCTATATAAGCAGCGCCATTTCTGGGGCTGGGGTCTTTCGCCTACGCAGTCCATGCTCTCCCAATAAACGTGTTGCAGAAAGATCCTGTTGTGGTGTCTTACTTGCTGGCAAGTCGGGTATCCCACAGTCTTGAACTTCTTATTTTCTTGTTTCTTTCAAGCAACTACTTGAGATTGCAGGCCCCTGTTACCATTTCTGATTTACTCTGTATTAGAAGTGAAAGGTGGGTTTTTTGTGCATACATGGAACACTTTACCAACTGAGCCCCATACCCCCTAACTAAACCATACTGGATCTAAAGTTTTTCTTTACTGTCTGTACACAGATAGACAGCATCACTGGATAGTAATACCACTGAATAGTAATGCTTAAATTTGTTGGGAGTTCCTGGAAGTCCCACTTGGGTGACTAAAGCACTGAGAATGAAAACAGGACACTCTGGCATGTCCTGTTCTCAGGCTAGTCCTAGCAACAAAGAAAGAACTCTTGTGATTCTCATCATTGAACAATTTTCAAGTAAAGAAAATAAGTGTGTTGTGGAATAACTATAATTTGATGTGATAAAACATTTGAACTTTCATAAAGGATTAAAAGACCAAAAAGTAGATTATTGGATTGATAAAAATCTCTGCATAGGGATAATCTCTTTCCTAATTTTTTATGATTATTTGAATTGAGTTGTCAAAAGAGAGTTTGGATATTCACAAACCCATTGTCCTTTTAATAAATATTTATAAAGCACATGCCGTCTACTGGTATAGGATTTGTAAAGTCTGGAAGTATAAGTGGTATTTTTTAAGAAAATTTTTTTTATTTGTTTGTTTGTTTGTTTGTTTTTTGGTAAAAACTATGGGAGCCTGGTGATGGTGATGTGGGACATGCACTTGGGAGGTGGAGGCAGGATGATCAGAAATTCAAGGCCAGCCTGGGCTGCATATTAAGTACGAGGCCAGCCTGAGCTACATGAGACCCTGTTTTAAAAAAAAAATTGAAGGAAATTATTAATGTGGAAAGTAGCTCAGTGGGTAGCCTAGCACTCAGGAAGCCCTGGGTTCAATCCTCAATACTGTATAAAACAAGCCTGGCTGTGGGTACCTGTACTTTCAGGGATTTGAAGATGGAGGCAGAAGGACCAGAAGGTGCTCTTGGCAAAATAGTGAATGCAAGGCCAGCCAGCCTAGAACACGTGAAACTCTGATGAGAGAGAGAGAGAGAGAGAGAGAGAGAGAGAGAGAGAGAGGTGGGGAGAGGGAGAGAGAGAGAGAGAGAGAGAGAGAGAGAGAGAGAGAGAGAGAGAGAGAGGAAAGAAAGGAGACAAATGGATTTGGTGTGCAGCCAAAGAAACTGCTTGCTACAAAAGCCAAAGAGACCAAAGTTTATTTTATTTTTTTACCAATAAGAACCTCAGTAAACTTTGGATAGAAGTAATCCATGTATATATCAAAGAATGGGAGAGTAAATTTAAATTAATATGCAGTGACAAAAGGAAGATCGGTGTCTGTCTGAAAATAAATGATAATGATGTTTGATTTGGATTGTCAGCCTGAGAGATTCTAGGGTTTCCTAGGAGATAAGACTCTGGGCAGAGAGTTTTCAGGTTGGGATAATTGAGGTGAGACGACACACCATAAATACAGATGGCACCATTCCATAGGCTGGAGTCCCAGACAGAATGACAAAGGAGAAGCTGAGCTAAGAACCAGCAGTCATCTCTCCCTGCTTCCTAACTGTTGTCACAATAGGAACAAGTTATCTGAATTATATAATTTACCTCTCTGTCTTAGTTAGGGTTTCCATTGCTGCGAAGAGACACCATTGTAGGCTTAGATTTTTAAAAATCTACTTTAATAAAGGTTCTTAAATGCTTTGAGCCCCCTTATAGCACACTGTCCAAAGGTATGGGAGAAAAGATGGTACCTAGGTCAAGGGAATGTGGATCTGTTTAGAAGAAGTTCTTTGGAGGCAATTACAATCTCTGTCCGGATACCAGCAGTCCAATTCTGTAGTGTCACCAATTACAAATCAACAATGGCAGCAGAGTACAGCAGAATCCACCAAACCTCCCTGAATCAGCAACCAGGACCAGCTGGAATGCCAGGAGTTCTCTCCCATGCCTCTTTCAACAAAGTGAAGATCAGCAAAGACATGAGACCAACAAAGAGTTGCACAACTAGCTATGCAAGTGCCCAGTCATGGTCTGTTAGGTCCTACTTATGCTTTCTCTAAGTATCACAGGTCCTCTCATGGGTCTTGTATCACATGATACAACCAAAATTTTCTACTGCACACGATGACCAAGCCAACTCGTATAAAGGCAAGCATTTCACTGGGGCTTGTTTATAATTTGTTATCATCATAGCAGGAAGCATGGTCCTAAGGAATTAAGAATGCCACATCTTGATCCAAAAGCAGCCAGAAGAAGACTGTCTTTAGGCAGGTAGAAGAAGGGTCTCAAAGCCCACACCCAAAGTGACACACTTTCTCCAACAAGGCCACACCTACTCCAACAAGGCCATACCTCCTTTTTTTTTTCTTTTTCTTTTTCTTTTTCTTTTTCTTTTTCTTTTTCTTTCTCTTTCTCTTTCTCTTTCTCTTTCTCTTTCTCTTTCTCTTTCTCTTTTTCTTTTTCTTTTTCTTTTTCTTTTTCTTTTTCTTTTTCTTTTTCTTTTTCTTTTTCTTTCCTGAGACAGGGTTTCTCTGTATAGCTCTCTGGCTGTCCTGGAACTCATTCTATTGACCAGGCTGGCCTCGAACTCAGAAATCTGCCTGCCTCTGCCTCCCAAGTACTGGGATTAAAGGTGTGTGCCACCACTGCCCAGCAAGGCCACACTTCCTAATAGTGCTGTTCTCTGGGCCAAGCACATTCAAACCACCACACACTCTCACTGTCTTTCCTATCTTGTGGTATTGTACCCTCAAGCTATGATTCAAAATAAAGCCTTTAGTTCTTTAAATAGCTTTTGTCAGGTATTTTGTCTCAGCAACAAGGGATATAACTAATACAAAAAGAGATGGGGAAGAGTTACAAAGGGCATAAGGAAAGTAGTGGGGAGTATGGTTTTGTTCACTGCTTGATTTGGTTGATTCACTCATGAATGAATAGTTGCATAGTCATTAGACATGTTGGATGTCCTAGACACAATCTCTTTATTATATCTCAGTGATATCTCAATTAAGCAACATATTCTGGTCATAATCTTTTGATTCAGATACATGTTTCTCTCTCTCTCTCTCTCTCTCTGTCTCTGTCTCTGTCTCTCTCTCTGTCTCTGTCTCTCTCTCTCTCTTTGTGTGTGTGTAGAGGTAGGAGGTGAAGGGGGAGTGGGAAAGTAAAGTAGAAGAAACAAAGCAAATTAGAAGTACTTTTGGACATCTTTAAATGCTTATTTGGATAGAAGGATAGAAGCACTGTTATATTTAAACACACAGACACTGTGGTGGTTTAAATGTGCTTGGTTCAAGGAGTGGCACTAGGTGTGGCCTTGTTGGAGTAGGTGTGCCCTTGTTGGAGGAAATGTGTCACTGTGGAGTGAGCTTTGAGATTCTCCTCACTGAGTAGGAGTCAGTCTTCTCCTGTTTGCCTGTAGAACAAGATGTAGAACTCTCAACTCCTCCAGCACCATGTCTTCCTGGACACTGCCCTGCTTCCCAACATGATGATAATGGATTGAACCTCTAAACTGTAAGCCAGCCCCAATGAAATATTGTTCGTTATAAGAGTTGCCTTGGTCATGGTGTCTCTTCACAGAAATGGAAACGCTAACAAGACAGGCACCGTATTATTTTTTCATATTGTGATTGAAACAAATCTTGTTTAATCTTTCTCTGACATACTCATTAAAAGATGAGATGTCCTTAATTACCTTAGAAAATTTAAAAAGTGTTAAACCAGCCATTTCTAGATGACGCAAAACAATACCACCTGATTATTAAAGTTGCATGCCCATATGTACGTGTGACATCTGTTATACCCAACTCCCTGAAGTTCTCTATCTGGGAAAAAGAAAAACTGTTAGAGTAGTAAACACAGAGTGTAGAAAATAACTCTGAAAAATAGCCAGAACAATAAGCTCAGCATTTGACTGACAAGACCAGCTACTCCACAAGGAACTCCACCTGTCCTATGTACCTTGTTCTTGGGGATAATGGTCCATCTCCTCTTGCTTCCCTGGGCTCACTTTATCCTGGTATGATTCCATAATCCAATACAGATGTCCATCCAATGATGGTAGTGATGCCCCCCCCTTTTTCTTTTGGGCCTGCTCCTGGAATGAATTTGCACATAGGAAACCATCTACTAATAATGCCTGTCCCACCAAAAATGGAGCCTCAAACCCATCTCAGGATAATGTCTTTGCTACCATAGTCTTTTATACAGTGAAAGATAGAAGGGAGGTATCTTTACATGGTTTGAAAAAGGCTCATGTAACAACTTGTTGGTTGGGGATGTTGCCTTCAGAGGGATTAATACAGTTCCATGTGACATGGCTTAGTTCCCTCAAGAGTGGCTTATTTTTTTTCCCAGACAGGGTCTAGTATAGCCAACCTAACCTTGAATACCTGTTCCTTCTTGCCTTATTTCCCATATCATGGATTCCAGGCATGTATGTACCCCCACACTTGGCTATGAAAGGGAGTTCCTAAAAAAGGAACAAACTTGGTCCCTAAGTATCCCTGGCTCATGAATCCCAGGCTGATCTTGAACTTGCTATGTAGCCCAGGTTGAGCCTCTTACCTCTAACCTCTGGGTGATAGCATTGCAGGATTGCACCACAATGGCCAGTGTTGTCTTTACTTCATGTTCTGTCCTGGATGCTTAGCCTACCCTGATGCTTTCAGACCTAGTTATGAAGTTCAATCTCTTGATAGGTATATGGAAAAACATTATTTGTCGTTGACAACTGGTAATCATAACTTTAGACCATATAGTTTGAAGATTTTAATATTGACAGTTTTTCCACAATAGTTGTTAGGGATATCATAAAAACTTTACCTTATAGGACAGTTTATGTAGTCTCTTGAGAAATTATAAACCTCTAGGAATGCAGTTCTCTGAGATTCATATCTCATATCTCTTGTAATTCTTTAGAGGAAGAAAATTTGCAAATACATGAACTCTAAAAGTTTAAATATAGTTGAATTTCTAAAAAGCTTCAGAAATAGTTGAGTTATTTCATCTAGGCAGTTTTTTAAAAATAGAGTTCAGTTCTAGTACTAGACAAATCAGTTCACTCATCTCTAGCTGACCTATTTGTTCATCCATCCAAGTCATTACCATAATCTCTTTGTAGCTTCTGTATTATGTAAGATAATTGGCATTCACGGAATCCACTTGTAGCTGGCTGTGCTCCCTTCTTGACAAAAAGTTTAATTAACCTGAATGTATGCATTTATGAAGCACTTTCTCCGAGAGGGTTGACTGATTGATTAAATGAAAATGAGTACTCTGTATCTTGGTTATGGCAGTCAGGCAAATGCAGAACCCCTTCACTCCAGACTGGACCAACAGTAGAGACCCCCTGACTATATTACTGAGCGTTCCCAGAACCTTATGGAGGTGTAGCCAGGTGCAAGGGGTTACCACACTTACTCATCCACTAGGTAATATCACACCTTCACTTCTTTTAAAAATTTTAGATTATTTACTACCATCTCAGCTAAGCTTTCTGTAATTTCAATGTATTGTCAGTCATTTGTCTCTTTTCAGAAGCCTGTTACCCACCAATGGAGACAATGCTACTTCTGTTTGCCTCAGTTTCCTTCGGATTGTCCACTTTGGCAACATAGATGCTCCATAGTCCATCTTGGGCATCCCCTCATTCACATTCTGTGCCTCCCACTTGGTCCTGGTTCCCATATCTGTGGCAGGAGGGACAGGGATGTTGTAGTTTCCCTGAGTGGCCTGGTGTAGAGGTTGTACATCATCAATTTCTTCTTATCACTTACAGAATCCTTCAGCTGCTCAAGTCAAATGAGGACCACTTCAAATTCTATGTTATTCCTTGTTGTCCCAGAGGTTGGGCCCTTCAATCATGTATAGGTGATACCTGGGGTAGGTCCCCTTAACATAAGGTAGAGATGCTGAAACTGTCTCTCCCAGAACTCAGAGTTTTCAGTCTTTTGATTTGACCATGTGCATAACAGGGTTCTTGACCATGACTGGCATACAGTAGGGCCCCTCCATTTTTTTTTCTTTTCTAAACACGTGAAAACATTGCTCCACAAAAGTAGGACCTGAGGCCAGAGAGGTGGCTCATGAGTTAAGAACATCTCTTACTCTTGCAGAAGGGCCTGGGTTTGATTCCCAACATCCTCTTGGTGGCCTGCAACCACATGTAAGTTTAGTCCTATAGGCTCTGATATCCTCTTCTATCATGGTGTACATATATACAGGCAGACAGAACACTCATTTACATAAAATAAATAAACAAATTGCAAAAGTAAGACCTGTGGGTCGAGGAATTATTTGAGCATATATATTTAATGTATGTCTTACATATTCATTTTTATATGTGAAAGCCGATTTCTTATACATAAGTGCACATACACATACATATTTCCCCCACATAGTATAGAAGGAAAGATTTAGTCTCTTGAATTTCTGCTTAAGAAGTCTAGTAAAGTGAGGAAAACCTCAGTTTGAAGTGTTTCTGTTCACTCCCTTGCATACCTAGCACATGGAATAAACAAGTCATGTGCTTTTCCAAAGGACAAAAGAACTTTCCTTGTCAATTCAAATATATTTTGTAAGATAATACAATTCCTCTAAAGAAAAAGTATACTGTGCCTTTAAGAAGCCTGTTGCAGCCCCCTGGTTCCAATGATAAGCTCTTATCCCAACACTTCTTTGCGCCAAATAATTCTAATTTTCATTTAAACCTTTTCCTTACAGAAGTTGGAAAACTAGATCTTATGGTGTAATTTTTAGCTTATATCTATTTCCTCTCTTTTGTTAAAAATGAAAACATTTTTATTATTGTTTGACAATCTTACATTTAGGTAACAAGTTTTAGCACTCTTGAAGCCCCATTTCCCTAGCTTATCCCTGCCTCTCTCTTGTTAAACCCCTTCTTCCCAACAAGTCCAACTCCATGCTACCTTCTTGTCTATGAGTTTAATTGGAGTCTTTGGCCCTAGCATGAATGGGAGGTTATTTGCTGGAGTGAGGACAACTTATCAGCGGCTATAACAAGGAGGAGCGCCTGTCTATTTTTTTTTTTAAGAAATCACACAATAAGGATTATGTTTATCTTTTTAAATTACTATTAAAAAAAAACAAACAATGCTCAGGGTTGTAGTTCGCAGTGTTTGCATGGCATGTGAGAAGTCTTAGATTCAACTCCAGCACCACTGAAAAGTAACAAAAACAGTAAAGAAAGGGCTCAGCAGGTTACATCATAATGGCTCTATCACAGAGATCCATGGTGAGTTTTATGCTAGTACCATGACATTTGTATTTATGACGCATGTCAGTAATGCTGAAAAATAAAGCCGGCATGTGGTCTCACATCACATATCTTTGCTAACTTGTTGAATTATACTTTAGTTTCTTAATCTTAAATTTCTGAAAAAGAAGCATCTAATTTTTTTTCTGAGAGAGGGTCTTTTTATATAGCTCTGCCTGGCCTGGAACTCACTATGTAGACTAGGATGTCCCTCAACTCACAAAGACCCTTTTGCCTTTGTCTTCAGCTCCCAGGAGCTAGGGTTATTGGAGTGTACACACCATACCTGGTCAGTGTTAAGGACTGTGCTCTTGCACTCTCTCTCCTAAAAATATTTATTTAATACAGATAAAGGGGATTGTGCAGATTCCCCTCTTGTCCTGGATAAGAGATGGTATTCATCTGTCACCTCATCAGAGGTTAGTGGGACCTGGGAGGATTGAACCTATAAATGAGGTAGACTGATGTCTCATGTAACAGCCAACTTTATTCAGAACTTGAGACAATATATACTCTAAGAATGGTCACTCAAGTGAAGTTCTCATAAGTTCAAGCTGTATACAGTCACAGGGACAAATAGCACATGGACAAAAAACCCAACAACAACAAAAACCAGAGTTTATCCATAGAGGCATTCAAAGGATAACTTGAACATTTAATTGAGTAACGGTAAGCAATAATGAACAATCTGAAGTAAATTCACTCTGATCCACTATACCTGGGAGGAATATGAAAATCCATTCCAAGAACAATTCCTTGGTATGAAAAAAGAGTTCCAAGATGCCTGACTTGTTTTCTTGGAGTGTTCTCAAAAGTACTTGGAATTCTCCTCACAGGACTTTTGAGAGATATAAATAAATAAAGTGAAATAGCTAAAATGAGAGTAGAGAAATAACCTTTCCCTCTCTCATCAGTGTTCTCCCACTATTGATCTTTTCTTGCTCTTTTAATATTTTAAATCGCTAATTATTTTGTTTTATTCCTGTTTATTGTATATGAATGAGTGTATGCTACATGTGTGCCATGTGGTAGAGACCCACAGAGGCTGGAAGTACAAGTGGTTGTGAGTTACCAGACATGGGTGCTAGAAACTGAATTCAAGTCTCCTAGAAGAACAATGAGTCTTCTTAACTACTGAGTCATCTCTTTATTTCCCACCCTCTGACATATAAAAACAAAACAAAACCAAAAAAAAAAAAAAAAAAAAGAGTTTTGATACAGGCTGCCACTATGAAATCAAGAGCCCAGGCTGACCTTGAAAATGTGAGCCTCCTGATTTAGCTTCCCAAGTGTTGGATTTGTAGGCTTGTGCCACCACACTTGGCTTCATTATTTTGTCTCTATCTCCTCTGGAATAGTGCAAAATGATTTATAGTGAATTAAGATACCTGCATATGTCGACACCAAAGGGATCCTGAGGGCTGAGGCCACAGGTGTTTTCAGTAGCACCTGTCCAATCCAATTTGCATGTAGAATCCCTGAAAATTTGCCAGATTGTATTTGTCCACAGAGTCAGTCTTAAACCTCAGTCTCATTATCATGGCAATCATTGTGTGCTTGGGATTTAAATTAATTTACATTGAATTCAGTCATAAGGGAGAAAGCCTTACCGCCTGTGCACTATGTGAATACCTGCTTGGCTGCTCCTTCACCTGAAAGTGCTCCTTCTCAGTCTCAGATTTAGATTGCCTTCCCTCCTCTGCTTTAGCCTGACTTGGCTATAATGTCATGTCATTATTCATTTTGTCCTCGGATTTAACTTGCCCTTTACCTCGCAGTCTTTACATTCCTCTACCTGAGTTCTGTGGGTGCCCTACTGGTCTCCGCAGTTGACTTTCAACCTGTACCAGTGCTTTGGCTTGAGTCATTGCTACACACATCACAGATGCCTTCACTACTATGTTGTTACTGTTCAGTGGTTCAAGAATTGGGCACCAGCACGAATCTCTCTGTCCATGGTCCTGAATCAGCATTGCCCAATCATGGGATCTCTTGGCAGCCTTTTCTCTGAATTATTTGCATTTCTTTCCTATTGTTTCCCACACCAGTTCACGGCTAATGCCTTCCATTGCTGCTGTGCCACACGCGGAACATGAACACTGTTTTAAATATAGGACAAAAGGATGCTATGTGGAGGCATTGACATAGTGAATTCAGCCTGCTGCTGCCTCCTGAGTTTAACCACAGCTTGAAAGAAAGCAATATATACAGATATAACTTTGAGGTCATTTTCCTCAAAGTTTTTTTTCAGTTCTTTTTGTTTATTAAAAATGTTGGATTTATTATTTATTTATTTTTTTATGTATGGGTGGTTTGCCTGCATGTATGTCTTTTTGTGCACCAAATCCATGTCTGTGTCTTCTCTGAGGCCAGAGGAAGGTGTCAGATTCTTTGGAAATTGAGTTAGAAATAGACATGAGCTGCCATGTGGATGCTGGGAACTGAACCTTGGTCCTTTACAAGAACAACATCCAGTTTTCTTAACCACTTTCCAGCCCCGAGTTAGCAAAATCTACACACTAAAAATTCCTGCAGAGATCATAACAGGGTGTGCAGCCCTCTAGGATTGGAGTTTCAAACAAACAGTAGCCACTGTGTGGGTGCTGGAAACTGAATCCATGTCCTTTGCCAGAGGAGCCAGTGCTCTTTACCACTGAGCCATCTCTCCAGCTTTTGCAGAGAATTTTTAAAAAGATGTAGCTTATTATTTTTAAAATTATGTTTAGGTGTATGTGTGTGTTCATGTGGGCATATGGGCAACAACCAGCTGGAGTTACATCTGCTTGTTAGCTTCTATGTGGGTACTGGGAATCAAACCTGTGTCCTCTGCTACAGCAACAATTGATGTTAACCACTGAACACTCTCTCTGGTACTCCTTGCACAGAATTTTTATTTATTTGACTTTATTTAAAGATTTATTTATTTATTCTATGTAAGTACTCTGTAGCTGTTTTTGGATACACCAGAAAATGGCATCAGATCCCATTACAGATGGTTGTGAGCCACCATGTGGTTGCTGGGATTTGAACTCAGGACCTTCAGAAGAACAGTCAGTACTCTTAACCACTGAGTCATCTCTCCAGCCCGCATACAATTTTTATAGTTTTAAATAATAGAGACAGAGAGGATCTTAAAGTAATTAAAAGTTCTCTCTCTCTCTCTCTCTCTCTCTCTCTCTCTCTCTCTCTCTCTGTCTTTTTCTCTGACAAGGTCTTGGTATTTTATCCAGGTACTACTCAAACTTTTATACTCAAATGATCCTCCTGCCTCAGGAGGATCCTAGGTGGGCCTGAACTACCATGCCCATCTATATTTTAAATAAAAAAAGTTGTTGAGAATAGTAGGTAGATCTGAATCTGTACACATAATATCTTATATATCGAGAGGAAAATTGATAAGAAGAGAAAGTATATGCGGGGAGAAAATAGTTTCCATTTTAAGCCAAGGGGTCTATATGGTCACAGAGCAATAGTCCCTGAAACTGGATTATAGATCCTTGGAGATTCCTGTTATACCAAGGCCTGCTATGGAGAAGGGATGGTGTCACACACTTCCCACGCCTGGAGCAGAGCTAGAAGGGTGTGGGCCCCCATGAGTCCTGACAGTTGCTGTGGGCATGGGGCTTGTCTGTATAATAATATACATATTTTCATGTTCCTCCTTTGGGGAATGCTCTCCTTGTTAATGTTATGGACTCCATGATAATTAGAAACAGCAGGATTCCAGGAGGTGAGAATGTGTACCTCAGCAAAAATGGTGAATGCTGTAACCTTCAGGACAGCCAATAAGGTGGTGGTAAAGAACTCTGAAAAACCTAAGTTCAAGAATATATAATTTCTCAACTATGCAAAATATAAGAATGCAATAGGAATTAGGGCTTCACAGACCTAAAAGAACAGAGACAGGTGCACTAATGACCCAGCTTTTCAGAAATATATTAAGAAAAGAGATAAAGAGATTTAGGGAATGATGATCTCAGAGCCAGATCCTACCCAGCTAGCTTATTGTCTGTGCTTACCAAATAGGTAGATTCCCGAGTTCAAAGTCATCCTGGCACAAAGCAAGGTTAGGTCCAGGTGTGATAGAAATGGTAATCTTAGGACAGGATCCCACCCAGCTAAACTTATTGTTTGTGCTTACAAAGGCAGGCAGATCTCTGAGTTCACTTGCTATGTTAAAAAAAAATATATACTTGGTTTCTATTTCTAAGAACCAAGGGGATATGTTCATAAAATGCTGATTTGTGGGATAATCAAAAGAGAACCTGGGATAATGATCTAATTGATATGTAAATAAAAGACCGGGCTTTGATCTGCAAGAGCTGAGCTATCTACACAGCTGCCTGGAGAGCCAGCTGCAGCACAACACAGAGCTGTCAGCTTGTACACGCAATTGACTTCAAGTCATTTCTTTTGCCTCTCTCAAACACCCCTTTCTCAGGAACCCCTCTCCAAGCTGAGGCTAGTTCTTGGCACTGTTATAGATTCCCTCTACTTTTGTGTATATTGGGAAACTCAGACACAAAAAGGTTTAAATCTGGTCATGATGATACATGCCTATAATTCCAGCACTTAGGCGACTGAGACAAGAGGACCACCCGGAATCTGAGGTCATCTTGGCCTGCATAGTGAATTCTAGGCCAGCCAAGGTTCTAGGCCAAAGATCATACAGTGAGATCTTCTTTTTAAAAATAAGAAAACAGCTAGGTGTGGTGGTGCATGCCTTTAATCCACCACCCAGGATGCAGGGACAAGTGGATCTCGATGAGTTTGAGTACAGCCTGATCTACAAATCAAGTTCTAGGAGAGCCAGGACTACACAGTGAGACCTGGTCTTGAAACAAATCATAGCAAAACAAGACAACTGGGGTGATGGTAGGGGAGATGGGTCAACAGTTAAAACACTTGCTGCTCTTACAGAGGACCTGGGTTTGGTTCTGAGAAACCACATGGTGGATCACAATAATTTGTAAATCCAGTTCCAGGGGACCTAACAGCATATTCTGACCTCTACTGGTACCAGGCATACACCGTGGCACACAAACACACATGCAAGCAAAATACCATAAACATAAAATTTAAGTTTTTTGTTTGCTTTTTGAAACAAGGTTTTTCTGTGTAGTCTTAGCTCTCCTGGAACTTTCTCTGTAGACCAGACGGGCCTTGAACTCATAGAGATCCATCTGCCTCTACCTCCAAAGTGCTGGGATTAAAGGTGCATATCACTTTAAATTAATTTTTTAAAAACAAACAAACAAGAAAACAAACCTGGTTTAGTTTGATTTCTAATGAACACTAACCAAAAACAACTTGAGGAGGAAAAGATAGGTTTGGCTTATGTGTTCTGCTCGTAATCCATCATATCCATCATCAAAGGCAGCAAAGGCAGGAACTGAATCAGAGACTGTGGAGGGGTGCTGATTAATATTTGTTCTATGTGCTGGCTAATTTTATATCAACTTGATACAAACTAAAGTCATCTGAGAGGAAGGAACTTCAATTGAGAAAATGTATCTATAACATTGGACAGCAACCAAGCCTGAGTGCATTTTCTTAATTAGTGACTGATATGGGAGGGCCAGCTCATTGTGGGTGGGGTCATCTGTTGTGGTGTTGAAAGCCAGAAGTAACCACTGTTCTGTTGCAAGGTAAAATTTTATTTCATGGCTGGATCAAATTTGCAGTCTCCTCTGAAGTAGGAGAGAGAAGCAGCAGAGACTAAAAGCTCACGAGCCCTTTTATAGTCAAGTTTCAAGCTTGAGGTACATAGCAAGTGATTATAAAAGTGGAATTCAGTTAGTCATGTTTATGACCATGGGAAAAGTGCATGTTGTAGGTCTGTGGTCATGGTGTCTCTTCACAGTGATAGAACAATGACTAAGACAGACAGTATGAACTTGGACAACCAGTATTTACACAGAACCCCAGCACCTGAACTCCCTTCTATTGTGGTTAACTCTGAACACTAAGGGTACCAGCTATTTTAGTAGCCTGATTTTCACCACAGAAACTAAAAGCAAGCTCACTGTCCTCATCTCCTTTTCCCCTAAAGCAGAAACATAAGCTAGTCTCATTCAATCATATGTTCCATCCTCAGAGGAGTATTTGTTTAACCTATGTTCTCCTCCTTTGAGCTTGGAGTCACAGGGATAGGTCATTGTCTTAAACCTGCATGCACCTTGGATTCCCCAACAAAAGAACCTCACAGGAGAGATTTCTTCTCTATGAGATAGTTATCTGTAATAATGTGGCTATACTCTAGAGAAAAAGTAGTGGCCTCTTGAGACTCATCCACTCAAATGATGGCAGGGATACTGACTTTTGGGGACCATGCTGAAGAACCAGAATTGAGACAATAATAACCAACCATAGCTAGAACAGGACTGTTTAATTATGAATGCTTCTTGCTTCACTTCTGTGATTCCTTCCTCTATTTAAATATGAACTTTGTGTCAGTCCTCTTCAAAATAGACTTTGGGTCATTGGACCCTTCTTTTTATTCTCTTCCCAATGTGGTTTCATTGAATACATCTCTTTCTGTTTTTAACAATTACTTGTCTCTTTGAATGATGTATTGGAGATGGGTAGGTAATTCCAGTTTTCTGGGGCTGCAAGAGCCCCAGACTTTTACTCCCAAAACTGTTTGTTTGTTGGTTGGTTGGTTGGTTTTAATTTTAAAAGTTTATTTTATGTGAATTTGTGTTTTGCCTGTAGATAGGTCTGTGTGAGGGTGTCAAATGCTCTGGAACTGAAGTTACAGATAGATGTGAGATGCCATGTGGGTGCTGGGAATTGAATCCGGGTCCTCTGGATTCAACTAGTGTTCCTAACCACTAAACCATTTCTCTAGCCCCTAAAAACTCTTGTTATACCATCTCCAAAGAATGTCTCAGCAGTGAAAAGACTGATGCTTCTTTCTTGACTCTTCTCTCTCTCTCTCTTTGCCTTTCATTCCTACAATGCAATTACTACATTTGTAGAATACAGATATGACTTTTGGTGCATCATTCCAATACAAGGAGCTGGGACATGAGGGAGCACTGAGTTGTTTAATAACCAATGAGTTGGTATCTGCTTTTAACAGAAGAGTAATAGCCTATCTCTACTCCAGGAACTTGATTTGTGCTTTCAAGATAATGGCTAGATAGAAAGAATCAATATGTTCATATGTCTGGAGTCATCAATGGACTGAAGGTAGCACTGTTCAGGATATGATAGGGGAAGGGGACTACAAAGTCAGAGTGATGACAAAAGACAGGAAGTCCTGATACAGTGACACTAAGTTGTTTACTAGCAGAGGACTAGTAGTTGAGGAGAAACTAGCAAGGAACTGGGAGACTGCACATGCCCGGGACAGACTAATTCTTTGATTAGGAAATTGGCATAGGCATGCTTTTCTCACTGAACCTAACAATAATAAGTGCAACTGGAAAAAATAAAAGGCTCAGGAAGAAGGCTCTGGATGGCCATTCAGAAACATCTGTCATAGAGATGGGAAGTAGAATAATAGTTGCCTCAAAGTGCTGGGATTTCTTACTTATGCACACATCTGCGCTCTCTCACTGTTCCTTAACTAGGCTTATAGTGTTTTAGAAACCTACCTTAGTAAGGGTTTTTACCCACTTCAACCTCCCTTCTAGTCCACCACCCACCAGAGGTAGTAGAAAGTGAATAGGAAACAGGGTTGTGGACATGTTTAGAAGTAGTTCTTTGGGGTGATTCTAGTCTTCACTGTCAGCAGTGCAGTCCACTAGCAAAACAAAAAAAAAGAATCATCATCAGCAGTCCAGTCCATTTGACAATCACTACTCATGAATCAGCAGTTCAATCTAGAAGAAACCTGGAGGATTCACTAACTGGCATGAGTCAGCTGAAGAGGCAAAAAGCAGCCAGCACACCACCAGAAATTCTCAATCACTACTCATGAATCAGCAGTTCAATCTAGAAGAAACCTGGAGGATTCACTAACTGGCATGAGTCAGCTGAAGAGGCAAAAAGCAGCCAGCACACCACCAGAAATTCTCTGGTGTGTTTCTCTCTACAAAGTCACAACAAACAAAGATCAACAGAGAAAGCAAGGCAAACCAATGCAATAGTGTTGTCAGTGAAGACCAGTATCAGCGAAGCCTAAGGAAGACTGGCAAGGTGAACCAATGCCAGAGACTGTCTGTTGGGTTTTACTTATACTCTTTCCAAATATCATGTGTCCTTTCAAGTGTCTGCTCCAGCAAAGCATCACATGTCCTTTCACCAGACTTTTTTCCAGAAAAATACCATGTGTCTATTCTCTGCAAAACACCCTTCTACATGTGTGCTTCAACAAAACATGCTCTCATAAGGCAGCTTCCAGAAAAATATCACATGACACAACTGATTCTCCAGTGAAACCAGCAATTCCCACTCCACTTAACGGTGTTAATACTTTTTGAGAAAGCCCAGGTATGTTCTGCTTGGCCCACTTCTGTTTTAGTGGTTCCCATTTTAGCTCATTGTTCTGGTATTCTCCTTTCCTGTTCCTACCCTAGGTATTCTGATGTCTGTAAGTCTCTAATAACCAGCACCCTATGCAGTGCTGGACCCACTCGTTTCTGCTTTCAATCTCGCGATATTGTCAACTGTTGCATGAAATATTGAAAAAGACACCTACACCATCACTGACTATGTTCTAATAACACGGTTTCCCTGCCCCCAAGGTCCCCAAGTAGTGACCAGCCAACTTGCAGTTCACTTTCTCATTACCAGCAATTTGCCCACTGTGGCAAGCTGTCTGTCACGAATCCCTGTAACCCACTAAAATTAAAACTCTAGAGGCTTGTACTTTATTAGTCAGATTTATATCAGCAAATTCTCAACCCACAAAATTGCCACACAACGAACTCATAGCCATTTGATAGTGATAGTAAGCTGCCCACCTAGACAAGTTTTCCTATAATTATCAATCTCTTATATGATATTCATAGCTATCTGTGGCTATTTAAAGCCACTCTGATCTAGCTTGTCTTTCTCTTCCTCTATCTTTCTCCCTTCCCTCCCTTCTTTAAAACTCTCAGCCCACCTTCTTTATCCATGCCCGATCACAGGCTCTAGCTTTATCTTGTGCCTGCTCTCACCTGCATATAGACAACAATCCACAGTCAAACTTTGGTTTCTTGTTCTTACATGTTAGATCTTTATGAAACAGCGATTGTATTAAATACTTTTCTACTTCTCTGATAAAACACCATGACCAAGGGAGTTACAGAAGGAGCACTCTATCTTTCTATCTATCTCTAACCAATAGATAGATAGATAGATAGATAGATAGATAGATAGATAGATAGATAGATAGACAGAAACCGATATGAGTGTGGAAAAGGAGTACTCAGATGATGACAGGTCTATTTATTTGATGAGTATAGAATAGGCTTCCCAGGCTATTAACTAACACTCTTTGAGTACATGCATACAAGCAGCAAGACATGTGGTAGCTAGCTTATATATTCACTGGTGAGTCCAGTGTTTCTAGGAATGGCAGAATCAAAGATTTGCATCACTAAATTGGAACACCCCAGGCTAGGCTCCATGAGAAAGGAATGACTCAAGTTTAAAGTAAGTGTATTAATAAACTTTAGTTACAAAGACTTTTGCTGTGGCTAGAACTTGGTGATAGGATTCTTGTGTAGCATGTGAGACATTCAGTTCACTCATAAAAGAAAAGTGAGAATTAAATCTTTGTGTGTGTGTGCGTGTGTATGTGTGTATGAGAGAGTGTTATTAGACGCGTTCTCACGACCGGCCAGGAAGAACACCACAGACCAGAATCTTCTGCGGCAAAGCTTTATTCTTACATCTTCAGGAGCAGAGTGCAAGAAGCAAGAGAGCAAGAAGCAAGAGAGAGAAGCAAGAGAGAGAGAAAAGCAAGAGAGAGAAAAAGCAAGAGAGAGAGAAAAGCAAGAGAGAGAAAAAGCAAGAGAGAGAGAAAAGCAAGAGAGAGAGAAAACGAAACCCCGTCCCTCTTAAGGAGCATTCTCCTTCGCCTCGGACGTGTCACTCCTTGATTGGCTGCAGCCCATCGGCCGAGTTGACGTCACGGGGAAGGCAGAGCACAAGTAGTCATAAGATACCCTTGGCACATGCGCAGATTATTTGTTTACCACTTAGAACACAGCTGTCAGCGCCATCTTGTGACGGCGAATGTGGGCGCGGCTCCCAACATCTCCCCCTATCCTTTTAATAAGAGCAAATAGGCCACCCATATTAATGAGAGTGGAGATAGAGGTCAAATCCCCAGTGTGTAGGTAAAGGAGCCATGTACAGGATTAGCTCTTAGGCTTACAGGTTTTTACCCAGAGCGACCCTGACCTGCTCCCGTGTCGTTTTGCCTGGGGGAAGGGAACTAGGACACTGAACCTTCATGAAAGATGACATGTCTCCCTAGAATAGGCTCATATATGCCGCAGAGCCTTTCCATTGCAGTGCTTAGCCTTGCAACTCTCTCGGGCTGCTGAAGCACACTCACTCTATCCCGTGCAATGAGACTAGCCTCGTGGGATATAAGAGCTGAGTGGCCAGCGACCTATTGCCTAAGCATAGATAACCATATATCAGGGGGAGCTCCATGTTCTAGAGCTGCAAGCGCCTGGGCAATAACCACCTTGTCTCTCCTAGTTTAGGCCTTAAGCTTACAGACCAATCAAAGAAGCAACACTAATCCACAGCAAAGTGTATCTCCAAATAACATTAATCCCACCCATTTTTTAAAGAAGGAAAATGCTGAGGAGATCCAATTGGGTAATCCTTTGGTCAGCGACAGGTCCAAGCGCGTGGAGTTGACCTGAAGTCTCAATTCCCGAAGGATCTGTTCAAATTCAGCCATCCAATTCTGTAACATATACTGAAAAAGACTTTTTGACAAATTAGCTGTCCTAGTAAATTTAACATACTGAATGGAAATAACACACAATCCCGGAAACTTTTGTTCACATCCCTGCTGAGTTATTTGTCATAATACATCTAGTTGTATCTGGACAAGATCTATGAGTTGATTAACCAGCATGAGACCTCTCTGTATCTTGACATTAGCTGAGGCCTGTTCATCTATGACTGTAGTCACTGAGGCTGACAAAGTGTTAATGGTGTCAGTCATCTGGACCTGTCCAGACAGAGCCAAGGCTGTCTGAATTAAGGCCAAACCCAGTTCCTAGTTAGTGGTAAAAAAGCAGGAGAATACTTGAGCATTATACATCACCGTCATTGGGAGTGGAAATGTCGACATTATCCCCCAACGCTGCTCTCTCTTTATTATTGACGCCCTGGACATCACCAAGACGAGGGACATTAGTATTCCCTTGGTCAGTCTGGATTTTTCGGGTGAGTCTTTCTGGTAACCAAAATGGGTTGTCTTCATTCTGTGGGAAAACACAGATAGCTCCCCTGGATCTTATCAAAATAGGATCCGGGCCATACCATTTATTATCAAGGACATTTTTCCATTTAACCATCTCATTGGGCCTATCTGGCTCTGAACAATGACGTTCAGCCGCAGTATGGCCATGAGCATCAATATTTAAAAAATTGAGTGTAAAGAGTGCCAAAGACACCGACACTCTTGGTGCTCGGGGTACAGTCTCCTCAAAAGTTCCCCTCTTCTGTTTTATAAGATAGGTTTTGAGGGTGCGATGCGCACGCTCAACAATACCCTGTCCTTGAGGGTTGTATGGAAGTCCAGTCAGGTGGGTTACGTCCATCTGACGGCAGAACTGTTGGAATTTTTGAGACGTATAAGCTGGTCCATTATCAGTCTTAAGGAGTTTGGGTTTCCCCCAAGCACTCCATGCCTCAAGGCAATGTTGAATCACATGTGAGGCTTTTTCTCCGGTTAACGGAGAAGCAAACATGATGCCAGAACATGTGTCAATGGACACATGGAGATATTGAAGTTTTCCAAAGGAAGAAACATGTGTAACATCCATTTGCCAGACCTGTAGAGGTCGAATACCGCGTGGGTTAATTCCCACATGAGGAACTGGCAAGAACTCACAGCAGCTTTGACATTGAGTAACAATGTCACGGGCTTCTTTTCTTGTCAAGGAGAAACGACTGCGTAATGTTTCAGCCGTCACATGAAAATTGTTATGAAAATTTCTTGCAGCCTCTACCGGGGATGATAGGGCAGCAGCCACCACTTTAGTGGCCTTATCTGCCAAATCATTTCCCAGAGCCATGGGGCCAGGTAGGCCTGAATGGGCTCTAACATGAGTAATATAAACAGGAGATCTTCTAGATAACAAAACTAATTGTATCTGCTGAAAAATATTGGCAACTCTACTGGAAGGCTTAATCACTCCAGCCACTTCTAAAAGATTTACTGCATTAACCACATAATAGGAATCTGACACAATATTAAGGGGTTTTAAAAAGGTTTTTAAAACTTCTAAGACCACTAAACATTCTACCACTTGAGGTGAATTTTCATTATACTGTTTGGATACCACTTTACCATTAGCCACATAGGCACCTATGCCAGTTTTTGATCCATCAGTATATACCACAATCCCATTTTTAAGTGGGTTTCTTACTGTTATTTGTGGAAACACAACAGATTGATTTTGGGCAAACTGTAAGATTGGATGTTTTGGATAATGGTTATCTATTTTTCCTGAAAAGGAGGTAACTAAAACTGCCCAATCATTAGATGCGGCTGCCAAGGTTTGAACCTGTGCAGCGGTATAAGGTACAATTAAAAGATATGGACTTTGCCCAAAGTGGGTGATTGCTGCTTTTAGACCTTTAAGGGCAAGCTGTGCAATTGCATCAGGATACCAATCTATTATTTTAGCTGGGGATACGTTTGGATGGATCCACAACAATGGCCCATTCTGCCACAAAACTGCAGTTGGCAATTGTGCTGTCTTAAAGACACACAAACTGAAAGGCTGCGAATCCTCAATACGTTGTAATTGTGCATTCTGTAAGGCTTTTTCCACCTTTTGTAAGGCCTGGTTAGCAGCTAGAGTAAGAGTCCTAGGGGAGGAGATATGAGGATCTCCTTCTAAAATACTAAACAAAGGCCTTAACTCAGCGGAAGGAATCTTTAAAAAAGGTCTGAGCCAATTAATATCTCCCAACAGCTTTTGAAAATCATTTAAGGTATGGAGGTGATCTCTTCTTATCTCTACCTTTTGGGGCACAATCTTATCTGGGGACACCACAGAGCCCAAGAATTGTCCTGTATCAGAAATTTGGACCTTTTCTGTGGCTATCTGTAAACCCCACTGACTTAAAGTTTTAAGTAGAAAAGGATATGCCTTTTGTAGCATGGTAAGGTCTTTATGGCACAGGAGGATGTCATCCATGTAAAGGAGCAAAATTAAAGAGGGGAATTGTTCCCTCACTGGCAAAAGAGCTTCTTGCATATAAAGCTGGCACATTGTAGGACTATTGGACATCCCCTGTGGTAAGACCTTCCATTGATACCTCTTATCAGGTTTAGCAGAATAAGCTCTCTGACCCGTTAACAAGTCAAAAGTCCAATCTCTCTGCTCTGGAGTTAAAGCAGCAGCGTTTGCTCGGTCCTGCGCCTGTGCAGCCTCTCGCCACAGAGATCTCCATTCCAAATATTTGCCCATATTAGGGAGAGCGGCTTTTGCAATCATTTGCCAGTCGGCAGGAGTTAGTGCCATGCCGGCAAGCCTGTCTAACTGCACCAAGGTAAAATTAGCATTAATTCCATATTTACGAACCGATTCGGCAATTTCTTTAATTTGTAAGTATTCTACCGGAGCGTGGACACGCCCACCCTCGGCTCCTTCAAAGACCGGAAATGCCTGTTGTATTTTCCTTTGTTCCTCTCTGGGAATGAATGAGTCTGCGCACTGCCTCTCTGCGCACTGCCTCTCTGCGCATTGCTGACGCACTACGCAGGGCGGGGACTCCGCATAGGGCGGACCTTGAAGCCGACTGCCCTGAGGCCAATCAGCAAACTGGCCTTCGCCAGCCGCTTTTGGCTTTTTTCTTGACCAATTAGCTGGCTGGTACCCTTTTTTCTCATAATGAGCTGCTTCTTCCTCCCAGTCTGTTTCCTCAGAGGAGGATTCTTCACCTGCTTCAGAGCTACTAAGAGCTGGCTCCCCGAGCCCATCCAGCGATGAGCACAGGCTCCTTTTCCTAGAGACCTCCGCTAATTGATCTTTCTTCTTTTCCCTTTTTCCTCTTTTTCTTCTAATCTCTCTCCAGGTATTCTTACCTGACCTAAACTTTTCCTCGGGTTCAAGACCCTTGGAAAGGCCTGTATACTTATTTTGTGTACCATATTTTCTCTTTGTTCCTACTCTCTCTCCCCGCTTTACTTCTGATAGCTTGTCCTGAATTTCATCTAGAATCCTCCCTATCTTAACCACTTGATAACATGTGAAAAGGAACAAAAGGGCTCCTAACACCAGAAAAAATTCAAGGCCAAACATTTTCCACTTTACTTCTGATAGACTGTCTTGAATTTCGTTAGAAAGTTCAAGGCCAGGCTTACCTCGTAAAGCTGTACTCACTGGTACTCTCGTTCCCCAGCTGAAAAGTTCTGAATTCATACAGTTGAATCCTTCTTAACAGTCTGCTTTACGGGAACCTTTATCACCGTCGTTCCCCAGCTGATGAGTTCTGAATTCGGCAGTTGAATCCTTCTCAACAGTCTGTGTTACGGGAACCTTTATAAACGTGATCCGCAGTTCTGGTTCTGAAATGAAGGATCTTCCTTGCGCCAGTCCCGAGTTTTTTTCTCGTCCCGGAATTCGGCACCAATTGTTATTAGACGCGTTCTCACGACCGGCCAGGAAGAACACCACAGACCAGAATCTTCTGCGGCAAAGCTTTATTCTTACATCTTCAGGAGCAGAGTGCAAGAAGCAAGAGAGCAAGAAGCAAGAGAGAGAAGCAAGAGAGAGAGAAAAGCAAGAGAGAGAAAAAGCAAGAGAGAGAGAAAAGCAAGAGAGAGAAAAAGCAAGAGAGAGAGAAAAGCAAGAGAGAGAGAAAACGAAACCCCGTCCCTCTTAAGGAGCATTCTCCTTCGCCTCGGACGTGTCACTCCTTGATTGGCTGCAGCCCATCGGCCGAGTTGACGTCACGGGGAAGGCAGAGCACAAGTAGTCATAAGATACCCTTGGCACATGCGCAGATTATTTGTTTACCACTTAGAACACAGCTGTCAGCGCCATCTTGTGACGGCGAATGTGGGCGCGGCTCCCAACAAGAGAGAGATAGACAGACAGAAACACAGAGAGAGACAGACACACACTATGTAATTCAGTACAATCTTCATGTCTAAGCCTCTTACATGTTAGGTTTATAGATGGATACCTCTCCTCCAGCTTTTAAACAATTTTGAGCTAGCTCTTCTCAAAAGGTCTATCCTACTCTTGACTTCTGACTTCTAAGCCATCGTTAATGCTTACCCTACTAGTCCTATTGTCCTAGATTCTAAGTGCTGCATCCTGGGAGTCTACCCTACCTCTGCCTGCCTTTCTTCCTCACTCCCTTCTGAACACATTGTCTTTTTTATTTTCTTTTAAAGATTTCTTTATTATGTTCATATGAATACACTGTAGCTGTCTTCAGACACACCAGAAGAGGGCATCTGATCTAATTATAGATGGTTGTGAGCCACCATGAGTTGCTGGGAATTGAACTCAGGACCCCTGGAAAAGCAGTCAGTGCTCTTAACCTCTGAGCCATCTCTCCAGCCCACACAGTGTCTTTTTACTCATCCAGGTGATTATTTTAGCCTCTCATTTCTCAGTGGTTGGCCTCACCCTCTGTCATTTCCAATGATTTGTAGAATAGCTTCAAGCCTCTACATATGTCAGTTAAGGCTAACAGAAATCTGGCTATGGTGTTAGTCCCAATTCTCCAATTACTCATAAGCCTCAGCTAAACCATTGCTAATGTGCAGCTGTCATGGCTTGTTAAGCCAGTCATCCTGATCATTTCAGGACTTCCTATGTAAAGTGACCTACTTCAAGCATGAACTCTCCAGAACTCGATTCCCTCCCTATCCTCAAGCAATGATTTGCTGGCTGACACCACCAGGCTTTTGTCAAACTCTGATGGGTTCTCTGCAGCTTATTATATATTACTAATACATCTTGACTTTCAGAAATTAAGTCCCTTGAAAGCAAGAAGTCTTATTCATTTTTTATTTTATTATATTACTATTCTTTATTAAGTATTCATAATAAAGTACGAGTCTCTTTGTCTCTGTCTCTGTCTCTCTCTTTCTCTCATACACAAAAGTGACTTCTTTTGTGATTGGGTTACCTCACTCAGGATGATATCCTCCAGATACATCCATTTGCCATAGAATTTCAAAAATTCATTGTTTTTAATAGCTGAGTAGTACTCCATTGTGTAAATATATGACCTTTTCTGTATCCATTCCTCTGTTGAGGGGCATCTGGGTTCTTTCCAGCTTCTGGCTACTATAAATAAGGCTGCTATGAACATAGTGGAGCATGTGTCCTTATTACATGTTGGGACATCTTCTGGGTATATGCCCAGGAGAGGTATTGCTGGATCTTCCAGTAGTGCTATGTCCAATTTTCTGAGGAACCGCCAGACTGATTTCCAGAGTGGTTGTACCAGCTTGCAATCCCACTAGCAATGAAGGAGTGTTCCTTTCTCCACATCCTTGCCAGCATCTGCTGTCACCTGAGTTTTTGATCTTGGCCATTCTGACTGGAGTGAGGTGGAATCTCAAGGTTGTTTTGATTTACATTTCCCTGATGATTAAGGATGTTGAACATTTTTTTCAGGTGCTTCTCAACCCTTCGGTATTCCTCAGTTGAGAATTCTTTGTTTAGCTCTTTACCCCATTTTTAATAGGGTTATTTGATTTTCTGGAGTCTAACTTCTTGAGTTCTTTATATATATA
This sequence comes from Mus musculus, assembly GCF_000001635.26. NCBI lineage: Eukaryota > Metazoa > Chordata > Mammalia > Rodentia > Muridae > Mus > Mus musculus. Next base: position 45,561,959 of record NC_000076.6, read on the forward strand.
TTGGATATTAGTCCCCTATCAGATTTAGGATTGGTAAAGATCCTTTCCCAATCTGTTGGTGGCCTTTTTGTCTTATTGACAGTGTCCTTTGCCTTACAGAACCTTTGAAATTTTATGAGGTCCCATTTGTTGTTTCTCAATCTTACAGCACAAGCTATTGCTGTTCTGTTCAAGATTTTTTCCCCTGTGCCCATATCTTCGAGGATTTTCCCCACTTTCTTCTCTATAAGTTTCAGTGTCTCTAGTTTTATGTGAAGTTCCTTGATCCACTTAGATTGAGCATAGAACAAGGAGATAAGAATGGATCAATTCGCATTCTTCTACATGATAATTGCCAGTTGTGCCAGCACCATTTGTTGAAAATGCTGTCTTTTTTCCCACTGGATGGTTTTAGCTCCCTTGTCAAAGATCAAGTGACCTTAGGTGTGTGGGTTCATTTTTGGGTCTTCAATTTTATTCCATTGGTCTACCTGTCTGTCCTTGTACCAGTACCATGCAGTTTTTATCACAATTGCTCTGTAGTACAGCTGGATGTCAGGCATGGTGATTCCACCAGAGGTTCTTTTATCATTGAGAATAGCTTTTGCTATCCTAGGTTTTTTGTTATTCCAGATGAATCTGCCGATTGCCCTTTCTAATTCATTGAAGAATTGAGTTGGAATTTTGATAGGGATTGCATTGAATTTGTAGATTGCTTTTGGCAGGATAGCAATTTTACTATATTAATCCTACCAATCCAAGATCTTTTCATCTTCTGAGACCTTCCTCAATTTCTTTTTTCAGAGATTGAAGTTCTTTTTTTTTAATTTTAGATATTTTCTTCATTTACATTTCAAATGGTATCCTGAGAGTCCCCTTTACACTCCCCCACCCTGCCCTGCTCCCCAATCCATCTACTCCTGCTTCCTGGTCCTGGCATTCCCCTGTAGTGGTGCATATGATCTTCCCAAGGCCAAAGGCCTCTCCTCCCATTGATGACTGACTAGGCCATCCTCTGCTATATATGCAATTAGAGACACGGTTCTGTGGGGTACTGGTTAGTTCATATTGTTAATTCTCCTATAGGGTTGCCAACCCCTTTAAATCCTTGGGTACTTTCTCTAGCTCCTTCTTTAGGGGCCCTGTGTTCCATCCAATAGATGAGTGTAAGCATCCACTTCTGTATTTGCCAGGCACTGACATAGCCTCACAAGAGATTACTGTATCAGGGTCCTGTCAGCAAAATCTTGCTGGCATATGCAATATTGTCTGATTTTGGTGGTTGTATGTGGGATGGATCCCCAAGGGGGCAGTCTCTGGATGGTCCTTTCTACTGTCTCAGCTCTGAACTTTGTCTCTGTAACTCCTTCCATGGGTATTTTGTTCCCCATTCTGAGAAGGAACTAAGTATCCACATTTTGGTCTTCCTTCTTCTGGAGTTTCATGTATTTTGCAAATGTATGTTGGGTAGTCTAAGTTTTTGGGTTACTATCCACTTATCAGTGAGTGCATTGGTTTACCTCACTCATTGTTTTTAAACAATGAATTTATGAAATTCTTAGGCAAATGAATGGACATGGAGGATATCCTTGAGACTTGAAGTTCGTATCATACAGTTCTTTCATTGCTTAGTTAGAGTCACACCAAGGCATTTTATATTATTTGTGACTATTGTGAAGGGTGTTGTTTCCCTAATTTCTTTCTCAGCCTGTTTATCCTTTCTGTAGAGAAAGGCCCCTGATTTGTTTGAGTTAATTTTATATCCAGCTACTGCACTGAACCTGTTTATCAGTTTTAGGAGTTCTCTGGTGGAATTTTTAGGGTCACTTAAGTATACAATCATATTATATGCAAAAAGTGATATTTTAACTTCTTCCTTTCCAATTTTTATCCCTTTGACCTCCTTTGGTTGTCTAATTGCTATGTCTAGGACTCTAAGTACTATATTGAATAGGTAGGGAAAGAGTGGGTAGCCTTGTCTAGTTCCTGATTTTAGTGGGAATGCTTCAAGTTTCTCTCCATTTAGTTTGATGTTGGTTACTGGTTTGCTGTATATTGCTTTTATTATGTTTAGGTATGGGCCTTGAATCCCTGATCTTTCCAAGACTTTTATCATAAATCGGTGTTGGATTTTGTCAAATGCTTTTTCCGCATCTAACGAGATGATCATGTGGTTTTTGTCTTTGAGTTGGTTTATATAGTGGATTATGTTGATAGATTTCCATATGTTAAACCATTCCTGCATCCCTGGAATGAGGCCTACTTGATTATGATGGATGATCGTTTTGATGTGTTCTTGGATTCGGTTTGTGAGAATTTTATTGAGTATTTTTTGGTTGTTGTTTTGATTTGTTTTTGTTTTTGTTTTTGTTTTTTGTTCTTTTTCTATTTAAAAAATTTTTAAGGTATTTTCTTCATTTCCATTTCCAATGCTATCCCAAAAGTCCCCCCGTACCCTCCCCCCACTCCCTTCCCCCCACATCTTGGCCTTGGTGTTCCCTTGTACTGAGGCATATACAGTTTGCAAGACTGATGGGCCTCTCTTTCCAATGATGGCCGACTAGGCCATCTTCTGATATATATGTAGCTAGAAACACGAGCTCTGAGGGGGTACTGGTGAGTTCATATTGTTGTTCCACCTATAGGGTTGCAGACCCCTTTAGCTCCTTGGGTACTTTCTCTAGCTCCTCCATTGGGGGCCCTGTGATCCATCCAATAGCTGACTGTGAGCATCCATTTCTGTGTTTGCTAGGCACCAGCATAGCCTTACAAGAGACAGCTATATCTGGGTGCTTTCAGCAAAATCTTGCTAGTTTATGCAATGGAGGCTGATTATGGGATGGATCCCCAGGTATGGCAGTCTCTAGATGGTCCATCCTCTAATCTCAGCTCCAAACTTTGTCTCTGTAACTCCATCTATGGGTGTTTTGTTCCCAATGCTAAGAAGGGGCAAAGTGTCCACATTTTGATCTTCATTCCTCTTGAGTTTCATGTGTTTTGCAGATTGTATCTTATATCTTGGGTATTCTAAGTTTCTGGGCTAATATCCACTTAACAGTGAGTACGTATTGTGTGAGTTCTTTTGTGATTGGGTTCCCTCACTCAGGATGAGGCCCTCCAGGTCCATCCATTTGCCTAGGAATTTCATAAGTTCATTGTTTTTAATAGCTGAGTAGTACTCCATTGTGTAAATGTACCACATTTTCTATATCCATTCCTCTGTTGAGGGACATCTGGGTTCTTTCCAGCTTCTGGCTATTATAAATAAGGCTGCTATGAACATAGTGGAGCATATGTCCTTCTTACCAGTTGGAACATCTTCTCGATATATGCCCAGGAGAGGAATTGCTGGATCCTCAGGTAGTACTATGTCCAATTTTCTGAGGAACCGCCAGACTGATTTCCAGAGTGGTTGTACAAGCTTGCAATCCCTCAAAAAATGGAGGAGTGTTCCTCTTTTCTCCACATCCTCACCAGCATCTGCTGTCACCTGAGTTTTTGATCTGACTGGTGTAGGTGGAATCTCAGGGTTGTTTTGATTTGCATTTCCCTGATGATTAAGGATGCTGAACATTTTTTCAGGTGCTTCTCAGCTATTAGGTATTCCTCAGGTGAGAATTCTTTGTTCAGCTCTGAGCCCCATTTTTAATGGGGTTATTTGATTTTCTGGGGTCCAGCTTCTTGAGCTCTTTGTATATATTGGATATCAGTCCCCTGTCTGATTTAGGATAGGTAAAGATCCTTTCCCAATCTGTTGGTGGCCTTTTTGTCTTATTGACGGTGTCTTTTGCCTTACAGAAGCTTTGCAGTTTCATGAGGTCCCATTTGTCAATTCTCGATCTTACAGCACAAGCCATTGCTGTTCTATTCAGGAATTTCCCCCCTGTGCCCATATCTTCAAGGCTTTTCCCCACTATAAGTTTCAGTGTCTCTGGTTTTATGTGGAGTTCCTTGATCCACTTAGATTTGACCTTAGTACAAGGAGATAGGAATGGATCAATTCGCATTCTTCTACATGGTAACTGCCAGTTGTGCCAGCACCATTTGTTGAAAATGCTGTCTTTTCCCCACTGGATGGTTTTAGCTCCCTTGTCGAAGATCAAGTGACCATAGGTGTGTGGGTTCATTTCTGGGTCTTCAATTCTATTCCATTGGTGTACTTGTATTTTGCTATAACAGTACCATGCTTTTTTTTTTTTTTTTATCACAATTGCTCTGTAGTAAAGCTTTAGGTCAGGCATGGTGCTTCCACCAGAGGTTCTTTTGTCCTTGAGAAGAGTTTTTGCTATCCTAGGTTTTTTGTTATTCCAGATGAATTTGCAGATTGCTCTTTCTAATTCGTTGAAGTTGAGTTGGAATTTTGATGGGAATTGCATTGAATCTGTAGATTGCTTTTGGCAAGATAACCATTTTTACTATATTCATCCTGCCAATCCATGAGCATGGGAGATCTTTCCATTTTCTGAGATCTTCTTTAATTTCTTTCTTCAGAGACTTGAAGTTCTTATCATACAGATCTTTCACTTCCTTAGTTAGAGTCTTGCCAAGATATTTTATAATATTTGTGACTATTGTGAAGGGTGTTCTTTTACTAATTTCTTTCTCAGCCTGTTTATGCTTTGTGTAGAGAAAGGCCATTGACTTGATGGAGTTAATTTTATATCCAGCTACTTCAATGAAACTGTTTATCAGGTTTAGAAGTTCTCTGGTGGATTTTTTAGGGTCACTTATATATACTATCATATCATCTGCAAAAAGTGATATTTTGACTTCTTCCTTTCCAATTTGTATCCCCTTGATCTCCTTTTGTTGTCAAATTGCTCTGGCTAGGACTTCAAGTACAATGTTGGATAGGTAGGGAGAAAGTGGGCAGCCTTGTCTAGTCCCTGATTTTAGTTGGATTGCTTCTAGCTTCTCACCATTTACTTTGATGTTGGCTACTGGTTTGCTGTAGATTGCTTTTATCATGTTTAGGTATGGGCCTTGAATTCCTGATCTTTCCAAGACTTTTATCATGAATGGGTGTTGGATATTGTCAAATGCTTTCTCCGCGTCTAAGGAGATGACCATGTGTTTTTTGTCTTTGAGTTTGTTTATATAATGGATTACGTTGATGGATTTCCATATATTAAACTATCCCTGCATCCCTGGAATGAAACCTACTTGGTCAGGATGAATGATTATTTTAATGTGTTCTTGGATTCGGTTAGAGAGAATTTTATTGAGTATTTTTGCATCAGTATTCATAAGGGGATTTGGTCTGAAATTCTCTATCTTTGTTGGGTCTTTGTGTGGTTTAGGTATCAGACTAATTTTAGCTTCATAGAATGAGTTCGGTAGAGTACCTTCTACTTCTATTTTGTGGAATAGTTTGTGCAGAACTGGAATTAGATCTTGTACTGGCTAGTGTTGTGTCAACTTGACACAGCTGGAGTTATCACAGAGAAAGGAGCTTCAGTTGAGGAAATGCCTCCATGAGATGCAATTGTAAGGCATTTTCTCAATTAGTGATCAAGGGGAAAGGCCCCTTGTGGGTGGGACCATCTCAGGGCTGGTAGTCTGGGTTCTATAAGAAAGCAGGCTGAGCAAGCCAGGTGAGGCAAGCCAGTAAAGAACATCCCTCCATGGCCTCTGCATCAGCTCCTGCTCCCTGACCTGCTTGAGTTCCAGTCCTGACTTCCTTTGGTGATGAACAGCAGCATGGAAGTGTAAGCCGAATAAACCCTTTCCTCCCCAACTTGCTTCTTGGTCATGATGTTTGTGCAGGAATAGAAACCCTGACTAAGACAAATTGGTACCAGCATAGTGGGGTATTCCTGTGACAACTTGACCATGTTTTGGGGAGGACTGTGGAAGGACTTTGGAACTTTGGGCTTGAAGATCCATCCGTTGTTAAGAGCTCTGTCGGATGTTGTGTAGGAGCTTGGAAGACAACGTTGAGAACACTGCAGAAGATGGAGGTCTGGTTTGTGAAATTTCAGAGGGAAAATTAAAGACTCTTTTCAGGGCCATTGCTGTTTTGATTGTGAAGATTCTGTAGTTCTGGTTAGCTGGGGCTGAAGAATCAGCTGTGATTAACAAGATACCAGAACTACTAAAGCAAAAACTTTGCATTACTGGGACTATTGATGCTGGTTAGCTGGAGCTAAGAAATTAGCGGTGATTAAGAAGAGACCAGCATCATTGAGGTGACATCTTCTGGGAAGTGTTTTCTGAGAGCACAGTGGCTGTGTTCCAGATATAGCCAAAGTTGTACATTGTGCTGTGGCTGGACTTGGTAATGTGTAAGGGTCACCCAGGTGGTACTGGTTTTGAAGGCATGAAGGAGTTGAGCAGAGCAGCTGAGGCTTGGCACTGTGAGAGGCCATGGAAGGCCATTGGTGAAAGTGCAGCCTCAGTTGCAATTGATGGCCCAGGACTGAAGGGGTCATGCAGTGTTTTGGAGATGCCAGTACCATGGGATGACCACCAAGAGCAGCAGCAGCAGTGGAGTACAGGCATCTGGAACCTAGAGGATGATGCGTGTGCTACAAAGGGCCTGGCTGGAGAAGTGACCCAAGCCCTTGGAGGAGCCCAGAAGATCGTGAGTTGGATCCCAGACATTGGACTGTTGGAGATTGACTTTTGCTTTTGATTGTGACTGTGCCCTGATATTTTCCCTCTTGAAGGAAGAAACTGTTTTAGTGGAGCCCACAGTTGAGAGACTTTTAATTGTAAAAAGACTTTGGATTTTAAAAGAAATGGATATTTTAAAGAGATTGAAATTTTAAGAATATGTAAAGACTGTGGGACTTTTAAAGTTATTTAGAATGGGGATGAATAAGATTGTAAGGGTTGAGGCTTACTAGTGATGTTTTTGTGTGTCAAGTTGACAAGGGGTCAATTGTACTGGCTAGTGTTGTGTCAACTTGACACAGCTGGAGTTATCACAGAGAAAGGAGCTTCAGTTGAGGAAATGCCTCCATGAGATGCAATTGTAAGGCATTTTCTCAATTAGTGATCAAGGGGAAAGGCCCCTTGTGGGTGGGACCATCTCAGGGCTGGTAGTCTGGGTTCTATAAGAAAGCAGGCTGAGCAAGCCAGGTGAGGCAAGCCAGTAAAGAACATCCCTCCATGGCCTCTGCATCAGCTCCTGCTCCCTGACCTGCTTGAGTTCCAGTCCTGACTTCCTTTGGTGATGAACAGCAGCATGGAAGTGTAAGCCGAATAAACCCTTTCCTCCCCAACTTGCTTCTTGGTCATGATGTTTGTGCAGGAATAGAAACCCTGACTAAGACAGATCTTCTTTGAAGGTCTGATGGAACTCAGCACTAAACCCATATAGTCCTGGGCTTTTTTTGGTAGGGAGACTATTAATGACTGCTTCTATTTCTTTAGTAGATTTGGGACTGTTTAGATTGTTAACTTGATCCTGGTTTAACTTTGGTACCTGGTATCTATCTAGAAATTTGTCCATTTTATCCAGGTTTTCCAGTTTTGTTGAGTATAGCCTTTTGTAGAAGGATCTGATGGTGTTTTGGATTTCTTCAGGATCTGTTGTTATGTTTCCCTTTTCCTTTCTGATTTTGATAATTAGGATGCTGTCCCTGTGCCCTCTAGTGAGTCTGGCTAAGGGTTTATCTATCTTGTTGATTTTCTCAAGAACCAGCTCCTCGTTTGGTTGATTCTTTGAATAGTTCTTCTTGTTTCCACTTGGTTGATTTTGCCCCTGAGTTTGATTATTTCCTGCCGTCTAATCCTCTTGGGTGAATTTGCTTCCTTTTTTTCTAGAGCTTTTAGGTGTGTTATCAAGCTGCTAGTGTGTGCTCTCTCTAGTTTCTTTTTGGAGGCACTCAGAGCTATGAGTTTCCCTCTTAGAAATGCTTTCATTGTGTCCCATAGATTTGGGTACATTGTGGCTTCATTTTCATTAAACTCTAAAAAGTCTTTAATTTCTTTCTTTATTCCTTCCTTGACCAAGGTATCATTGAGAAGAGAGTTGTTCAGTTTCCACGTGAATGTTGGCTTTCCATTATTTATGTTGTTATTGTGATCAGCCTCAGTCCATGGTGGTCTGATAGGATGCATGGGACAATTTCAATATTTTTATATCTGTTGAGGCTTGTTTTGTGACCAATTATATGGTTAATTTTGGAGAAGGTACCATGAGGTGCTGAGAAGAAAGTATATCCTTTTGTTTAGGATAAAATGTTCTGTAGATATCTGTTAAGTCCATTTGTTTCATCACTTCTGTTAGTTTCATTGTGTCCCTGTTTGGTTTCTTTTTCCATGATCTGTCCATTGACCAAAGTGGTGTGTTGAAGTCTCCCACTATTATTGTGTGAGGTGCAATATGTGCTTTGAGCTTTACTAAAGTTTCTTTAATGAATGTGGCTGCCCTTGCATTTGGAGCATATTCAGAATTGAGAGTTCCTCTTGGAGGATTTTACCTTTGATGAGTATGAAGTGTCCCTCCTTGTCTTTTTTGATAACTTTGGGTTGGAAGTCGATTTTATTCGATATTAGAATGGCTACTCCAGCTTGTTTCTTCAGACCATTTGCTTGGAAAATTGTTTTCCAGCCTTTCACTCTGAGGTAGTGTCTGTCTTTTTCCCTGAGATGGGTTTCCTGTAAGCATCAGAATGTTGGGTCCTGTTATTGTAGCCAGTCTGTTAGTCTATGTCTTTTTATTGGGGAATTGAGTCCATTGATATTAAGAGATATTAAGGAAAAGTAATTGTTGCTTCCAATTATTTTTGTTTTTAGAGTTGGCATTCTGTTCTTGTGGCTGTCTTCTTTTTGTTTTGTTGAGGGATTACTTTCTTGCTTTTTCTAGGTCGTGGTTTCTGTCCTTGTATTGGTTTTTTTTCTGTTATTATCCTTTGAAGGGCTGGACTCGTGGAAAGATAATGTGTGAATTTGGTTTCGTTGTGGAATACTTTGTTTTCTCCATCTATGGTAATTGAAAGTTTGGCTGGGTATAGTAGCCTGGGCTGGCATTTGTGTTCTCTTAGGGTCTGTATAACATCTGTCCAGGATCTTCTGGATTTCATAGTCTCTGGTGAGAAGTCTGGTGTAATTCTGATAGGCCTGCCTTTATATGTTACTTGACCTTTTTTCCCTTACTGCTTTTAATATTCTATCTTTATTTAGTGCATTTGTTGTTCTGATTATTATGTGTCGGGAGGAATTTCTTTTCTGGTCCAGTCTATTTGGAGTTCTGTAGGCTTCTTGTATGTTCATGGACATCTCTTTCTTTAGGTTTGGGAAGTTTTCTTCTATAATTTTGTTGAAGATATTTGCTGGCCCTTTAAGTTGAAAATCTTCATTCTGATCTACTCCTATTATCTGTAGGGTTGGTCTTCTCATTGTGTCCTGGATTTCCTGGATGTTTTGAGTTAGGATCTTTTTGCATTTTGTATTTTCTTTGATTGTTGTGCCGATGCTCTCTATGGAATCTTCTGCACCTGAGATTCTCTCTTTCATCTCTTGTATTCTGTTGCTGATGCTTGCATCTATGGTTCCAGCTTTCTTTCCTAGGTTTTCTATCTCCAGTGTTGCCTCACTTTGGGTTTTCTTTATTGTTTCTTCTTCCCTTTTTAGGTCTTGGATGGTTCTATTCAATTCCATCACCTGTTTGGTTGTGTTTTCCTGCAATTCTTTAAGGGATTTTTGTGCTTCCTCTTTAAGGTCTTCTACCTTTTTAGCAGTGTTCTCCTGTATTTCTTTAAGTGAGTTATTAAAGTCCTTCTTGATGTCCTCTACCATCATCATGCGATATGCTTTAAAATCCGGTTCTAGCTTTTTGGGTGTGTTGGGGTGCCCCGGGCTGGGTGGGGTGGGAGTGCTGCATTCTGATGAAGATAAGTTGTCTTGGTTTCTGTTAGTAAGATTCTTACATTTGCCTTTTGCCATCTGGTAATCTCTGGGGTTAGTTGTTGTAGTTGTCTCTGGTTAGAGCTTGTTCCTCAGGTGATTATGCTAGTCTCTATCAGCAGACCTAGGAGACTAGCTCTCTCCTGAGTTTCGGTGTTCAGAGTACTCTCTGTAGGCAAGCTCCCCTCTTGCAGGGAAGGTGCCCAGATATCTGGTGTTCGAACCTGCCTCCTGGCAGAAGTTGTGATCCACTCACAGAGGTCTTAAGATCCCGTGGAAGGTCCTGTGGGTACCTTTCAGGTTTCTGAAGACTCTGCGCCCAAGGTATCCCGGTGCTTGTGTGGACTGGAAGGGACTTGTGCCCCTGATCAGGCCGGGATTTCTGCTTCCCTAATTAATGCAGTCTCAGGTCCTGCATTGGAGCAGAAGCTGTGTTCCACTAACCAGAGGTCTTAAGATCTTGTGGAGGGTCCTGTGGGTACCTTGCGGGTGTCCGCAGACTCCGTGCCCAAGCTACCTCGGTGCTCACGGGGACTGGAAGGGCAAGAACTTTGTCCTTAATTCTGTATCCTATTTTAGAACTGGGTATTTGTTTTCTGATGTCCAGGGTTTGTTCTAGTTGTTATTGTTGTTGTTCTTCAAATATTAGGTCTTGGCCTTCCATTGGATGTGTAGTTGGCAAAACTCTTTTCCCACTCTCTAGCATGACACCATGTCCAAATGATGGTGTTGTTTGCCGAGACTTTTGATTTTGTGAGGTTCCTTTTTATTAATTGTTTTTTTTTTTTTTTCCTAAGAGAGTATCTTTCTATAAAACTCTGGATATCCTGGGTTTCACTATTGTAGACCAGGTTAGCCTTGAATTGAATGCACAGAAATATGCCTTCCTCTGCCTCCTGAGTGTTAGGATTACAGGTGTTTGCCATACCACCTGACCTTATTTATTAATTTTTTTTTCCTTAGTGCCTTGTGCTATCAAAGTTCTGTTCAGAAAATCATTTTCTATGCCAATGAGTTTAAGACTGTTCCTTTCTTTCTCTTCTCTTTGGTTTATTGTATGTGGTTCTAGTTGAGGTCTTGATCCACTTGGAGCTGAGTATGTGCAGGATGATGAATATGAATCTGAATTTTTCTACATTCAGCCATCCATTTTGACCAACACCATTTGTTGAAGGTTCTGGCTTTTTTCTTGTTTGTATTTTTGGTCTATCTATCTATCTATCCATCTATCTATCTATCTATCTCTCCTTATATATACTCTCTTAGTTTATTGCTGTGAAGAGACACCATGACTGGGCAACTCTTATAAAGGAAAAATATTTAATTGAGGCTGACTTACATTTTTAAACGCTGCCATGGTGAGAAGCATGGCAATGTGCAGGCAGACATGATGCTGGAGGAACCAAGAGTTCTATATCTTGATCCAAAAGTATCAGAAAGAGACTGGATATGTTTCATACTGGGTGTATCTTGAACATCTCAGACCTCAAAGCCCCATCTTCATTGTGACACAATTCTTCCAATAAGGCTCATCTTCTAATAGTATCACTCCCTATGGCCAAGCATTCAAATACATGAATCTATGGAGGCAGTACCTATTAAAACCATCACAGGTAGTTTGTGGACTTATGTTTGGATCTTCAGTTAGGTTCCATTTGTCAGCATGTCTGTTTTTACATTAGTACCGTGCTGGTTTTTTTTTTTTTTTTTAATTACTATAGCTTTGCAATACAACTTAAATCAGGGACGGTGATACCTCTGGTAGTTCTTGTATTTTTCAGGATTGTTTCGATTATCCTGTGCTTTTGTGTTTTTATGTGAATCTATAGATTATTCTTTCGATTTCTACTAGGTTGTGTTGGAATTTTGATGGGGATTGTATTGAATCTTAGATTGTGTTTTGGTAGGATGGCTGATTTCACAATATTAATCTTAGTGATTCATGATCATGAGAGATCTTTCTATTTTCTGATGTCTTCTTTAATTTTTTCCTTCAATGTCTTAAGGTTTTTATTTCATTATGGGTTTAAAATTCATTCATGCCAGCTGCATTTCCTGAGTGCAGTAGATATGTTAGGTAGTGCTTAGTGCTTTGAACTGTGTAGATTACAGAGCATTTATATCATGGTTGGATTCTCAATTGGATAAAGAGGTGATAAGCCTATTGCAATACTATTCATATAACCTGTTATGGTTTGTATATGCTTGACCCAGGCAGTAGCACTATTTGAAGGTGTGTCCTTATTTGAGTAAGTGTGGCCTTGTTTGAGTAGGTGTGGCCTTGTTGGGAGTAGGTATGGCCTTTTGGAGTAGTTGTTTCACTGAGTGTGGCCTATAAGACCCTCATCTTAGCTTCTTGGAAGCCAGTCTTCTCCTAGCAGCCTTCAGATGAAGATCTAGAACTCTCAGCTCCTCCTACACCATGCCTGCTTGGATGCTGCCATGTTCCTGCCTTGATGATAATGGACTGAGCCTCTGCATCTGTAATCTAGCCCCAATTAAATGCTGCTCTTATAAGAGTTGCCTTGGTCAGGGTGTCTGTTCACAGCAGTAAAACCCTAACTAAGACACACTCCAAACTGAGCTATGTGGGAGACTGCTCTATATTATAGATTTTCAAATTACCAGTCTACTCTTCTGTAAGTTTTTTTCTGTATTTCCCAGTCATGTAATAAACAGTGACCAACTTGGGGAACAGTGCTTACAATGAAGTCAGCTTGGAATCTACCCCTGTTTACATAATCTATGTCTGGGCTTAATGCCTAGAGGACTTTGGAGGTGTTCTACATAAAGTCCATGGAATGACTGCATCTTGTCAGAGATAAGTGTTGAGGGACTAATTTTTCATGTAACAGTGCAATCCTTCCTTCTTACCGGTTGTTTTGAGACAGGCTTCCACTCTGTTGCCCAGACTGACCTGGAGCCTCTGGGCTCACACCAGGGCAGTAGTAGGTCATGCTTTATCAGACCTGGCACCAAAACAGGCTTTCCTTTCCTTCTATTTATTTTTTAAGTTCATTATCAGTTTAAGTATATTTTCGTATGTATACTCACTGCCTTTGTGTCTAGTGCTCATGGAATGTGCTGAATCCCCTGTAAGTGAAGTCATGGATGATTGTGAACCACCACGTGATTCTGTGTACTGAGTCTAGGTTTTCTGCAAGGGTAGCCAGGGACTCTGAAGCACCAAGCCTTCTATCCTTTAATATGCGTGTGTGTGTGTGTGTGTGTGTGTGTGTGTAATGAAAACCAAGTCCTGGGTCTTGAGCATTCTAAGCTAATGAACGCACCACAGGAAGCTGACATGTTGGATGTTTTAAGGAGGACACAGAGCCAGAACATTCTCACTTGATACCAGGTTGCAAAGTTTGAGCACCACCTTGGTTGGCCTATTGCCTTTGTCCTTCCTTTGAAGCTTTGGGTTTTCTAAACCTGCCAGACAGGTTTGGGTCTCATCCAAACTAACTGGTTAAGTAAAGATGATGAAGCTCTGCCTTGAGCCTGTAGCACAAGTGACTGTCACATGTAGGCTGGAATTGATTAGAACCTCCCTGGGAAGGGACACCAATGCCAGCCACCCTCTTCCTCTTTAGACTCTGCACAAAGGTCAGAGAGTATCTCTTTCTAAAAAGGAGGTGATCAGGCAAGATTTGTTCTTACACTGATGAACTCACTGCAAGGGAAGCTTTGCCTCTTTGAGAGACAAGGTGAGAATCTCCATTCCTTTGTTCCTCACGCACTCCAGCATCTCTCAGCGCTGGTGATGATAGACGAGAGAGGCCTCCTCCCTTAATTTTTCATTTTCAGTCGTCATTCTTATGTTCACCACAGATTGGATTGATTCACACTTCAGATTTTTAAATGTTTGCCTGTTTGAAGTCTTGATTTATTACTTTTATTGTATGGGTGAGTGCTCTGTTTGCTGGTAAGTGTACAATGTGCATGCAATGCCTGCAGAAGCCAGAGGAGATCATCTGAGTGTCCGGAACTAGACTAAGGACAGTTAAGTCACTAGGTGGGCTTTGGAGAGCAAACCTGGGTCCTCTGCAATAGCAAGCACCAGTGCTCTTGATTGCTGAGCCAGCTCTTCAGCCCCTTAAACTATTTTAAAAAGATAATTAAAAAATGATTTATTTATTTATAAGTACACTGTAGCTGTCTTCAGACACACCAGAAGAGGGCACGAGGTCTCATTACAGATGGCGTGAGCCACCATGTGGTTGCTGGGATTTGAACTCAGGACCTTCGGAAGAGCATTCAGTGCTTTTAACCACTGAGCCATCTCTCCAGGCCCAGATATTTTATTCTTGATTCTGTGTTCTCTGCATGGGTATGGACACCAAAGTATGTTTGATTCCCTAGAGCTGGACTATATTAGATTTGGGGTACCAGGTGGGGTACCAGGTGGGTGCTGGGGACCAAACTTTGCAAGAGTAGAACATGCTTTTTACCTCTGACCCACCTTTCCAGTCCCTGAAAAAAAATATATATTTTAAGTTTTTATGTGTTTGCCTGCTTATATGTCTGTGCACCATTTGTATGCAGTGCCTGGAGGCCAGAGTAGAGCATCAGATCTCCTGGAACTGGCATTACAGATGGCCCTGTGCTACTATGTGGAAAGCAAATCTGGTTATCTGGAAAAGTAGCCAGTGCTTTTAGCTGTAGAGCCATTGTTCTAATTCCAACTTAAATTTTATTAAACCATTTTTGTCATAATTGAGGTTTTGTGTCTACCAGGTGTGGTAGTGAGTGTGGGACAAAAGGGTTAAGAAAACCCACCAGTCCCTGAACAAGAAAACCCACTAATCTCTGAAGAGCAAAACCCACCAACCCCTGCGCTCACCCAAGCTTGGCTTGGAAAGCTCCACCTCCAAGCCCCAACAATCCTATATAAGATAAATATATAAGCCTATATAAGCCCTGCCTTCTGCTCAGTTCCCTGCTGCTTTTCATCGGAGCAGTGGCAGCCACTCTCTTGGGTTTTGCCTTTCTACTAAACCTCTTGTGTGAGGTCTTGTGTGTGATGTGACTTTGTGGTATTCTTTGGCTCTGGATTGCCAGGATCCCTCTCTAGTAAAGATGTAACCCTTTCACTGGAGCATCCTCTCCTGGAGCAGAGAGCTGTTACACTTGTATTGGGAAAACTCCCCCCTCCTGCAGCCCGGAGCAGAGCTGTAACACTTGTGAAGGGGAAGTCTTTCCCTTCAGGGCTGCAGTACAGATCCTAGCCCTGGGGAGGTAGAGACAAAGAATGTAGTCATTTTAGCTACACATCAAATGCAAAGCTAGCCTGGGCTACATGTAGTAGGCTCAAAGCTCATACCTCCATCATCTTAAAACGGGGCTCCATTGTGTGTGCTGGCTAACCTCAAACTCAGGACCCATCTGCCTCTGCTTCTTGAGTGCTGGGAATAACCTGTATGTATTATCATGCCCAGCTTTGAAGTCTTTGATTCGCCCACTGGGGCCTGTCATGGGAACTGAGATTGCATTTTACCAAATTAACATTTGTTTTTCCTGTTTGTCACTTAGATTTTCCTCAAAGTTTGGAGTTGGCATCATTTTCTGTGCTAAGTACAGGGATATATATGACGGGGCATACGATAGAGCTGTGTCCTTGTTCTTAGAAATGTACTCAGCAAGAGAAACAAGGCATTGTTAAGTCACAATAAAGGAAAAAAAAACCTACAATTTTGCTTTCGAACTTGAGTTTTATTACTGTTCAAAATTTAATTTGTAAGCAGGATAGTTAAGGCATTTGTTTATAGAAAAGTACATCTGTTTTAGCTTGGTGGTGATGAATTTAGGAATAACTGAAATTCTCTAATCTGCTTTACTGGGGTGTGTTAGAACCGAGGGAGGATGCTCTTATACAACTTTGGAGGGAAGAACGTGAGGGCGCGTGAAAGCCCACAAAGTATTTCCACAAATTGCTCAGTCTAACCTACAGATCACCACATAGATGCCATAGAGGCGTGGCTCCGTCGGGGAGTGCGGCCCAGCCAGCTCGAAACTACAGTTCCCAGAAGGCTTCGCGAGCCCAGGAGGGAAGCGGGGCCGCGGCAGGAAAGGCGCGAGCGAGCGGAGGCGGCGGCTGGTGCCCACCCCAGCGCGGTCTGGTTGGCAGCCGTCGGTGCGGCGGACTGACTCGGCTTAGCATCCTAGCGTTCCTGGGCGCCGGCCGCAGCGAGCTCGCTCCTTCTCCCGGCCTGTGCGGGGATGTAGGGCGCGGGTCGCGGAGGCCGCGGGCGCGGCGGGGGCTTCGCGGAGGCCGCGCCGAGGATGGAGAGAGCGATGGAGCAGCTCAACCGTCTGACGCGCTCGCTGCGCCGCGCGCGCACCGTGGAGCTGCCCGAGGGTGAGGCGCCCGGAGAACGCGCGCTGCACTTTTCCGAGGCTGGCGGGCGGGGGGAGTCGGCGGGAGGCGCGGGGGCGCGGCCGGCGGGGGCTGGGGCTGGGGCGGGGACGGGGACCGGGGACGGGGACGGGCTGTCCGGTGGGGTTCGGTCCGAGCGGAAATGCGTTCCGCGGGGTCCGGGCCCCGCACTGGGAAAGGGTGCGGTGGCGCCTCGCACGGGCTCGGGCTGGGGACGTGCTGGGTTTGCTTAAGCTACAGAGTGAGGTAGGCGGGCTAGGATTTATTTGAAATGCGGGGCGCCTCGGTTTTGGCACTAGACAAAGGTTGGCAGCCACCAGACAGGTGTGTTTGTGCAGCTCTGTTGGTGTAGCAGGCATTCCTGCTGTAGCTTGCCTGCCTCCATCGTTTAGTCCTGCAGACTTGGGTTGAGTGGGCTGGGTGAGAACTCTGTGTGTGTGTGTGTGTGTGTGTGTGTGTGTGAATTGTGGGCTGGGTGAGAACTCTGTGTGTGTGTGTGTGTGTGTGTGTGTGTGTGTGAATTCACACCGGAATAAAAGCTCTGTTTCGAACTTTTGCTTTGGCAAACTCCAAATAGAGGAGGTGGGGCGGGGCTGGGGGCGTTGTTTGATGCCTTGTGAAGTCAGACTAATTTTAGTGGCGGTGAGACAAGGCAGTCAGGTTTGTAACCCAGGCTGGCTGCAAACTTTAGAGCCTCCTGCCTCAGCCTTCCAAGAATTTGGATTCTAGGCATTCGCCTACCTTGCTCTGCTCAGTTTGCTTTATTCCACCTCCCCCCCCGCCCCCCCACCAACTTCGTTTTAGTTAGCTAAGGAGAGTGATGAAAAGAAATGTGGAGTTTGTGAGTTTGGGGATACTTTTTTTTTTTTTTTTGAAAAGTTTTATTCTTTATGATTCTGAGTAGAGAAAATTTGTGGCAACTGTTTCTGAGTATATATATATATATATATATATATATATATTAATTTGTTACTTTCCTAGACTGAAACAATTTAGAACAATCTAGTTTTAGGAAGTAAACGTCAGCTTCAACTTTTTCTTTATTTCCTCTGTGAATCTTTTCACTAGGGGCTGCTTTCACATATTTCCTGATGTCATGCTATCTATTGGTAACAGCTGATGAGGGCTGTGTGCGTAGGTTATTAACATTGCTATTTGTATTGTTAACTTATATCCGGCATTTTGCATAAATATGATATAAAAGGCTTTGATAATATTTCCTGGTTTTAAACATTTTATATTTAAATATATTTATATATTTTGTATATTTTAATTATAGAAAGATTTGATAATAAAAATAAAGAAAAATCTGTCATTCTATTCACAATAGTAAACAATCTTTTTGCATTTTTACCTAACATTTTTCATACAGTGTCTTGTTTTGTGTTTAGAAAACATCGTGGATGTGTATCCATAAATGTAGTTAATGATTTGGCAGGACTTGGTAGGATGAATGAAACAAAAACTTGCTTTTTAACATTTTAATGTTTTTACTGATTTTAAAAGAACAGCTTTGTCCTTAAGGCTTAGTCTTCTGTTTCCTTAGGGTTTGTTCCTAGAAGATGAGCAGGATTTAATTATACAGCCGACATTTAAAAGACCTTAATTATCAGTTTCTTAACCTAGTCTTTGGGAAGTTCTGGTCAGCAGTCTGAGTGCTTGGAGACTTAAATATTACAATTAAAAATAAAGTGTTTCCTCTTGTTGCTAGGCAAAAAATGGCATATTGCTCACATCTCTTTGATTACACATCTTCATTTGATTACAGTGAATTTGTTCATTTTGTTCTTTGAATTTACCATTGTTTTGATGAATCTTTGAATTCTCTTAGTTTGGCTCTTTCAGGTAGATCATCATGTTCAGTGAATTCTAAAAATACAAATTATTGTGGTTGCACTTTAAGGCTGAACAGAGAAGCTGATGAACGGGGTCAGTGTGTTAAGGGGCCTCCCCAGACCTGGCTACCTGACTTTGATCCCTAGACCTCATGTAGAGACAGAAAGAGAGAACTGACTACACAGCGTAGTCCTCTGGCCTTCACGAGCATGCTTTGGAATATTATTATTATTATATTTTTATAATAATAAAAAAGACTGAGCAGAAGTGCTGAGATCTTTCTAAAATTAAGAAATAACCTTTTTTTTTTGCTTTGTTAGAATTTAGCAGTCAACAAATATCTAATTATAATTAGAATAAATTGTTAAAGTATGTTTCTAATCAGCTTTTACAGTAAAATTAACATTGTTGTATAGCACTAATAAGTAGACACTTGATGTACTGACTGGGATACTGAGAGAGCCCCTTATGTTACTAGTGAGTGATGTGGACGAGTCATCCCGCGCAGGGATAACAAAGTGTGAAAGAAAAGGAGGGGAAGGCAAAGAAATTATGTTGGAGATGTGGCCTCTCTGAGTCTTAGAAGGCTCATGTGTATTGTGCACTATGTGGAGAAAACTAAACTGTTAGGTTTACATTGAAGGTAGTTTGTTTAATAGGATAGAATTTGAGTGCATTTTAGCATATGTGTTTGATTCATGGTCAGAATAACTGCCAGCTTTAAAAACAACAGCAACAGTAACAACAGCAACACTACATCTTTCCCGTTTTGTGGACATTGCTGGAGCAGCAGTCAAATTGAAGTTCATCTGACTTCTGACCAAAGCAGGATCTGTAAAAAGCCTCTCAGCGGGGCCTGGCAAACACAGAAGTGGATGCTCACAGTCAGCTATTGGATGGATCACAGGGCCCCCAATGGAGGAGCTAGAGAAAGTACCCAAGGAGCTAAAGGGATCTACAACCCTATAGGTGGAACAACAATATGAACTAACCAGTACCCCGGAGCTCTTGACTCTAGCTGTATCAGAAGATGGCCTAGTCGGCCATCACTGGAAAGAGAGGCCCATTGGACATGCAAACTTTATATGCCCCAGTACAGGGGAACGCCAGGGCCAAGAAGGGGGAGTGGGTGGGTAGGGGAGTGGGGGGGGGAGGGTATGGGGGACTTTTGGGATAGCATTGGAAATGTAAATGAGGAAAATACCTAATTAAAAAAAAAGCTTCTCAGCGTCCTTTTCACGTGTGGAGGAAGATACATCTTTCCCACTTTTCAGAGAGCTGAGGCAGAAGTCTGATGTTCTGTCTGTGCCCGTTTGAAAGGATGGTGAAGGTCAGGCTGTAAGAGGACATTACAGAGGCCCACAGATTGGTAAAAGGAGTCCAGGTCTACCGGAAGGAAGGTGTGGCCTGCATGGTGCAGTGAGGAAAGGCTAATGGCTCAGCTGTCTGTGGCCACTCACCCTAGCAAGGTGGGATCACCAGGTTCATGCTGGACAAATGCTTCAGAAAAATCCTGGAACGAAAAGCCAAATCCTGCCAGGTAGTAAAGGAGAACAAATACAAGGAAGGGATGCGAGTGGAGGGCTCTGATATACAACTTTCATTCAAGACTGCTTAAGGAACAAAATACCCTAGGTTTGAAGAGGAAATGAATGTACAGTAATAGGTACACTTTGGTCAATATAGTCTTCTGTTGAGTAATTTAGTTCTAAAACCGTGTAAATAAAAGTGGTCAACCTATCTGATTTTCCCATCCTTAGAAAGTGTTCTATTTCCACCTTTCAAGGTATCTTTGTGAATGTGGAGAAGGAAGTATCTGAGAACAAATATTCTTAGTATAGTATTTCTTAGTTCCTTAAGAATTTTTAATTAAAAATCAGTTTATGCATATGGATATTTTTGCCTAAATGTATGTATATTCTACACTTTAGTGCTGGTGGAGGACAGAAGAGGGTGTCAGATCACTTGCATCTGGAGTTAGAGAGCGTGTGACTCACCATGTGGGTGCTAGGAATTGAGTTGAGCCTGCATCTCCTGAAAGAGCAGCCCTTTGATAGTCTTATTTTAACATTACAGTTTTATTTTATTATTCTTACATTTAATGTTTGTGATCTATCATCTCTTTGTCCATCCATCCTTCTGTCTATCCATATCTATCTTGTTTGAGAGACATAGGGTCACTAAATGTACCCCTGGGTGTCCTGGGACTCTATGTAGACCAGGATGACCTCAAACTCAACAGATATCTACCTGCTTCTGCCTCCTTAGTGCTGGATGGGATTAAAGTTGTGAGGTACCATGCCTGGTTGTGATCTATACCTTTATAAGGTTGGTGAAACTTAAAAATATGAGATCCCTATCTAAATTTTAATATAAATATAATTAATGCAAATGTTTTGATGCTCACTAATGCTTACTTAAGTTGTGTGCTTTAGTTTGTTTTGTTTTCTTGAGACAGAGTCATTGTGTAGCTGTGGCCAGCCTGGTACTATAGGTTGGTTTCAAACTGAAGGCAAATCCTCTCGACTCAGCCTTTCAAATGCTGAGATTGTAGGTGTGCCGTCCTGCTAGGCATGTACTGTCACGATTAAAGCATTTAGGTTCACAAGTACAGGTATTACCTGTTTCTGACAGTTGGTTATGAGGTTTGGGATTGTCATGGTTTAGAAGCTCCAAGTGTGAGAAAGGATGCCATGATGTCAGCAGAAACTTAGGACAGTATTTTCAGTCCTGATGATGGCCGGCTGGTAGTTAGAGACAACAGTTTACTGAAATGCAATCAGCATTTTAAAGAAATGGATAAAATAATTAGACTATAATGCATACCATGTATTGTTAGGGCTCTGGAATCAGTCACTTAAATGCCAACACTACACAGCTGGCTTTTTAGGGCCAAAATAGGGATCATAGTGTCTATATTATAAGGCAGTTGTGCTATAAAGATCTCTTATATATGGTGATGCCTTACTGGCTTTAGTTACACAGAAAGAATTCAAGGCCAGCTTGTTGAGATCCAGTCTCACCCACATCCCCCAAAAGAAAGATAATATGTTTTGATTATTAAAGTATTATTTGTAGTTGAAGAATTATATCCACATACTGAATTTGAAATGTTGATTAACAATTGGTTTTCATGTTTATACTCACAAATAGTAATGAAATGGTAATAAGTTTACTATATATAACTCAATCCTATATTTCTTAACACATATTTTTTAAACATAATCATAATACCATTATCAGCATCAATACAGTTAGCAGTCTTCTTGCTTTTTTCTTAATTGTTCTTAACCCGTGCATGCTTATTTTTCTTTCTTTCAAAAATGTGTGTTAGAGCTGGGGATCAAAGCCAGGATCACAGGGTTTCTCTCAGGCTATGTAAGCAGTCTACTATGGCCAGCATCTCAGCTCTTCAGGTTGGTTTGTTCAAGTCAGTATTCATGGTCAGCCCGTTATGTTTAGCTGATTCATCTCTCAAGATTTAATGTCTCAGGCTTGGTGTGGTGGTGCATGCCTTTAGTCCCAGCACTTGGGAGGTAGATACAGGCATATCTCTGAATTCACAGCCAGCCTGGTCTACCTAGAGAGTTCCAGGATAGCCAGGGCTGTTACACAGAGAAACCCTATTACAAACAAACAAAAAACAAAGCAAAACAAAACAAGAAAACAAACAAAAAGACTTAATATCTCCAAAAACTTCTAGAAATAGTTTGAACTCTGTTGCACAACCATGTGAATATTGTCACTAGTAATGAATGGCTTACTTGAAAATGGCTAATGGTATGTGTGTTTGTTTTTATCACAGTGAGAAAAATATGTATCGTAAACAAAAGTCATTTTTGGCTGTTTTAGGCTTATAGAAAATCCAGCTTTCAGCATCTGGTACTACCGTAGTACAGTTATCAAATCTAAGAAATTAACATGTGCACAATATCACTGTGAACTACACTGCAGAGTCGATGAGCGTTCTAGCTTTCCCACTGTCATCTGCTTTAGCATGTACTACAGGATACTCATCACATTTAGTTGGGTTCTTTAGTCTCCCTAGTGCGTCTTCTGATCACTGTAAGGGGGACTGCTCATACATTTTGTGGTCTCGCTTGGTTTTGTCAGGTGTCTTCTGATGATCCGAGTGAGGTCACACATTTTGGGGAGTATGGCCTTTTCTGTGGATTGTAGGAGTTATTTCTAATGATATTACCTATTATCTGCCCATTAAAGTGCTAGGTGCTGGGGTAGTTACTGTAAATTTATTCTTTTTCCATTGTAGTTTTTAGGAGATACTTTGGTATAAGCCTCAGTGTTATAAGGCTAAGTAAAATCTCTAAAATAACACGATACTGTTAGTAATGTAAAAAAAAGAAATAAGTTCAAAACACAAGCTGAAACACAACATAAACGCAATGTGGCATCTCAGATACTGCCTGTGTGTGTGTGTGTGTGGGTGTATCTGCACAGAGGCCACTGTCTTCCATCCTGTTTCTGTGAGATAAGAGTCTCCCATTGGACTGGATGGGTAGGCGGCAAGCCTTGGCAGCTGTCTACATGTCTAATAGTGGCAGGGTTCGCGGTGCACGTCTATGGGTGTCGGGCTCAGAGCTCAGATCCCCCTGCTTGTGTGGCAGCTGCTCTCGCCCTTGCCCACAGAGACCTCTTCCCTGCCCCGCACATGCTGATGCTTAACTTTTGAGGCACATTGTTTGTACCTTTATCTAGAAATATATGACTATAAGACTTAAGAATGTAAAGCAATAAGTGTATAGTTCAGGTTTCTTTCTAGGTAAAGATATTCGTCTGTCTGTCTGTCTGTCTGTCTGTCTGTGTCTATGTGAGTGTGTGGTTGTGTATGTGTTTGGGTATGGGTGGCCAGGAGGGTCAGAAGAAGTCAGATCAGTTGGAGCTAGAGTAGCTGTGAGCTGCCTGGCATGGGTGCCAGGATCCAGATGCTGGTTCTTCCCTCGAGCAGCAGACATTCTTTAGCCCTGAGACAGCTTTCTCTTCATCTTTCTATTTATTTTTTTTCTATTTTCACACATACTTGGTTTTGTTTGTCCCGCTTCCCTCTTTGGCCCCCCATCTCCCTGCTGTTCATCCCTGCTAAGCCTATCCTTTGCCAGTGTTTCTCCTTTCATTTTCATATCATGTTTGTTCTTTTACCATCTCTACTGCTATCTCTTAAAATACCCTTTTCCCTTTTATGGGGTGGTGGTGGTGGGGGGTGGGGGGAGGAGAAAAGGTGTTACAGAGGCTGGTCTGGAACAATGTGTAACATTCCTTTTGCCTCCCCCTCTGGGGTACTGTGATACTTGGTGGGTAGAGCCACCAAGCCTAGCATATAGTTAAGATTTTAGAATTATTGTAGCACATACATATCTTTTAATATCCTAATATTTAAAATTGGGGTGTTAACATTTCCTTAATTTCTTAAGAATTTCTCTAATTCCTAAACATGATAAAAGCAATCTACAGCAAACCAGTAGCCAACATCAAAGTAAATGGAGAGAAGCTGGAAGCAATCCCACTAAAATCAGGGACTAGACAAGGCTGCCCACTTTCTCCCTACCTTTTCAACATAGTACTTGAAGTATTAGCCAGAGCAATTCGACAACAAAAGGAGATCAAGGGGATACAAATTGGAAAAGAGGAAGTCAAAATATCACTTTTTGCAGATGATATGATAGTATATATAAGTGACCCTAAAAATTCTACCAGAGAACTCCTAAACCTGATAAACAGCTTCGGTGAAGTAGCTGGATATAAAATTAACTCAAACAAGTCAATGGCCTTTCTCTATACAAAGAATAAACAGGCTGAGAAAGAAATTAGGGAAACAACACCCTTCTCAATAGTCACAAATAATATAAAATATCTTGGCGTGACTCTAACTAAGGAAGTGAAAGATCTGTATGATAAAAACTTCAAATCTCTGAAGAAAGAAATTAAGGAAGATCTCAGAAGATGGAAAGATCTCCCATGCTCATGGATTGGCAGGATCAACATTGTAAAAATGGCTATCTTGCCAAAAGCAATCTACAGATTCAATGCAATCCCCATCAAAATTCCAACTCAATTCTTCAACGAATTGGAAGGAGCAATTTGCAAATTTGTCTGGAATAACAAAAAACCTAGGATAGCAAAAAGTCTTCTCAAGGATAAAAGAACTTCTGGCGGAATCACCATGCCAGACCTAAAGCTTTACTACAGAGCAATTGTGATAAAAACTGCATGATACTGGTATAGAGACAGACAAGTAGACCAATGGAATAGAATTGAAGACCCAGAAATGAACCCACACACCTATGGTCACTTGATCTTCGACAAGGGAGCTAAAACCATCCAGTGGAAGAAAGACAGCATTTTCAACAATTGGTGCTGGCACAACTGGTTGTTATCGTGTAGAAGAATGCGAATCGATCCATACTTATCTCCTTGTACTAAGGTCAAATCTAAGTGGATCAAGGAACTTCACATAAAACCAGAGACACTGAAACTTATAGAGGAGAAAGTGGGGAAAAGCCTTGAAGATATGGGCACAGGGGAAAAATTCCTGAACAGAACAGCAATGGCTTGTGCTGTAAGATCGAGAATTGACAAATGGGACCTAATGAAACTCCAAAGTTTCTGCAAGGCAAAAGACACCGTCAATAAGACAAAAAGACCACCAACAGATTGGGAAAGGATCTTTACCTATCCTAAATCAGATAGGGGACTAATATCCAACATATATAAAGAACTCAAGAAGGTGGACTTCAGAAAATCAAATAACCCCATTAAAAAATGGGGCTCAGAACTGAACAAAGAATTCTCACCTGAGGAATACCGAATGGCAGAGAAGCACCTGAAAAAATGTTCAACATCCTTAATCATCAGGGAAATGCAAATCAAAACAACCCTGAGATTCCACCTCACACCAGTCAGAATGTCTAAGATCAAAAATTCAGGTGACAGCAGATGCTGGCGTGGATGTGGAGAAAGAGGAACACTCCTCCATTGTTGGTGGGAGTGCAGGCTTGTACAACCACTCTGGAAATCAGTCTGGCGGTTCCTCAGAAAACTGGACATAGTACTACCGGAGGATCCAGCAATACCTCTCCTGGGCATATATCCAGAAGATGCCCCAACTGGTAAGAAGGACACATGCTCCACTATGTTCATAGCAGCCTTATTTATAATAGCCAGAAGCTGGAAAGAACCCAGATGCCCCTCAACAGAGGAATGGATACAGACAATGTGGTACATCTACACAATGGAGTACTACTCAGCTATTAAAAAGAATGAATTTATGAAATTCCTAGCCAAATGGATAGACCTGGAGGGCATCATCCTGAGTGAGGTAACACATTCACAAAGAAACTCATACAATATGTACTCACTGATAAGTGGATATTAGCCCCAAACCTAGGATACAGAAGATATAAGATATAATTTGCTAAACACATGAAACTCAAGAAGAATGAAGACTGAAGTGTGGACACTATGCCCCTCCTTAGATTTGGGAACAAAACACCCATGGAAGGAGTTACAGAGACAAAGTTTGGAGCTGAGATGAAAGGATGGACCATGTAGAGACTGCCATATCCAGGGATCCACCCCATAATCAGCATCCAAACGCTGACACCATTGCATACACTAGCAAGATTTTATTGAAAGGACCCAGATGTAGCTGTCTCTTGTGAGACTATGCCGGGGCCTAGCAAACACAGAAGTGGATGCTCACAGTCAGCTAATGGATGGATCATAGGGCTCCCAATGGAGGAGCTAGAGAAAGTAGCCAAGGAGCTAAAGGGATCTGCAACCCTATAGGTGGAACAACATTATGAACTAACCAGTACCCCGGAGCTCTTGACTCTAGCTGCATATATATCAAAAGATGGCCTAGTCGGCCATCACTGGAAAGAGAGGCCCATTGGACTTGCAAACTTTATATGCCCCAGTACAGGGGAACACCAGGGCCAAAAGGGGGAGTGGGTGGGCAGGGGAGTGGGGGTGGGTGGCTATGGGGGACTTTTGGTATAGCATTGGAAATGTAAATGAGCTAAATACCTAATAAAAAATGGAAAAAAAAAGAATTTCTCTAATTATTCTTAAATAATAAAACATGTGGGAATGAAGTGTCACTTGTTAAAGTCCAGGAGAGACTAGCTCTCCAATTTTGTCTTATACCCACAGGCTAAGCTTTTCTATGGCAGTGTAGGAGGCATAAACAGCAAAGGAGATGAGAAATCCTGTGTTGTCATGGAATTTGCAGTGTGTTTGGTGTTGTGCCTGTCGGACCTTTTCACTTCTGTGTACAGCTGGGAAAACTAATTGTTTGTGTCACTTACTGTAAAAGCAGGAGATACTTGAATTCGGTTTGTGTTCGTTTTTTTACTCAGATAATGAGACTGCTGTTTACACACTGATGCCAATGGTGATGGCCGACCAGCACAGGTGAGGAGGAGGCACTTGCTTCTTAGGTTTGTGATGTCATGCTTTGCTTTGCTGATTTTTAAAAAATTGGATATTTTATTTGTTTACATTTCAAATGTTCTTTCCTTTCCTGGTTTCCCCTTGCAACCCCCCACTCCATCCCCCCTTACCCTGCTTCTATGAGGGTGCTCCCCCACCCACTCACATACCCACTCCAGCCTCACCGCCCTAACATGCCTCTATACTGGGGCAGCAAGCCTTCACAGGACCAAGAACCTCCCCTCCCACTGATGCCAGATAAGGCCCCTTTGGCTCCTTCAGTCCTTCCCCTAACTGCTCCATTGGGGTCCCTGTTCCCAGTCTGATGGTTGGCTGTGGGCATCCGCATCTGTATTGGTCAAGATCTGGCAGAGCCTCTCAGGAGACAGCTGTATCAGGCTTCTGTCAGCAAGCACTTCTTGGCATCAGCAATAGTGTCTGGGTTTGGTGTCTTCATGTGGGATGAATCCCCAGGTGGGGCAGTCTCTGGATGGCCTTTTTTCTTCAGTCTCTGTTCCACTCTTTGTCCCTGTATTTCCTTTAGACAGGTGCAATTCTGGATTAAAATTTTGGAGATGGGAGGGTGGCCCGATCCCTCAACCCGGGGCCATGTCTAACCTCAGGATATGGTCTCCGCTTTGTGGGATATTTCAGCTAATGTTGTCCCCGAAGGGTCCTGGGAGGCTCTTGCTTTCCTGGCAACTGGGACTTTCTGGCTGCTACCCCAAGTTCCCCATCCCCCATTGCTCCAGACCCCTGTTCAATTTCCTGACCTTCTACATCTTCTCCATCTCCTCCCATACCTGATTCTGCTCCTCTTCCCCCCTCCCCTTCCTCTCTTCCTCCCAAGTCCCTCCCACCCTCTTTGCTGATTTTTGAACAGTGTTGTATTGACTGTCATTCTTCAGATAGACAACTGTTGGAATTAATAACTGTTGTAAAAGAGCTCTTGCCTTGATTTACTACATTTTAAAAATATGTTTATTACTTATATATCATCAGTTCTTTATACTTTTTGGGGACTATAGGTCTGTTTCTGAACTCCTATCAAATTCAAAATTTGATGTCAATTATGCATTCGGACGTGTGAAGAGAAGCTTGCTTCACATTGCTGCAAAGTAAGCCTGAAATAGTTCACATTACACTCCAGTCTAGAGTAAGGGTTGGAAGCTTTGTATCCATTGCCTTGCGGCAGCTATGGGGAAAGATGAGAGCTGGCAGCTAAGGCTGCCGTGTCCTGTTTAGCCCTTAATGTGCTGTGCTCTTCATAAATTGTTAGCGTTGATATGGAATTCATGTCTCGAGTTCATGTGCTCATAGCTTGCTTTAGGTGAGGCTTAGGGGTTGTCTAGATAGGTGTAGTGTGTGTATTCACCAACATTTCTTTTACCTTACCACTGTGAGGGATAAAAGGGGCATGGTGGATGCCCGAGGACCCAGCAGTTTTATACCTGGGTGGGAGTATCTCTTTATCCATAGTCTGACACTGACTGATACCAGTCTTCCTTTCAGGATTTAGGTGGCAGTGTTGCAGCTAATTGTTCATGATTAGCTAGCTCCCGGAAAGCCGGAAAGTAAAGAGTATTTGTTTGGTTTCTTTCAGAAACTAATTGTTTATTTTACTATATTTTAACTTGTGTTCATAGTAGAATTTAACATTTTGAAGGTTGGGGTAGTTCATTTTTATTATGAGTTAAATGGTAGGTAAATTGGGACCTTAAAAAAAATAGTGTTTGATAGATTTTGTTTGTTTTTCAATTTTGTCTACTATGGCTGTTCGTTGAATGTATCTGGTTGTCTTTTATATTGTTCTAGCTGTGGATCTGTGGAATGCTTGGTTCTTCTGTTGAAGAAAGGCGCAAACCCTAACTATCAAGATATTTCAGGCTGTACACCCCTTCATCTCGCTGCTAGAAATGGGTAAGCTTTGTTTTCATAGTGATGCATTATCAGGCCTGGAAGCTTCTAAGGAACTCATTCTTGATCTTTTTTTCTTCCCAACATTTATCTTGAGAAAAATTACAAAGTTGTTTTTTTAACTATTTTTAGTCTTTTAAGGATATTTGTCTACTTTTCTCTTTAAAATTGGTCTCAGATAATTTTATTAAATTTGCAAATGATGGTCATACTTAATAATTTATTGAATTTTTTTGATAGTTTTTCTTTTGTAAGTGGAGATTTATTATTATATGGATATAATGACAGTCTATGTTTTTCTTGTTTCTTTCTCTGTTAATCTTTACATTCCTTGGTTTATAGTATAATATAAACTACTTACTATATAATTATATATAATATATAACATTATATAATAGTTAATATATTGTATTTAATATATAGTAATATAATATATAATATGTTATACAATTATATAATATAAACTACTTGTCTAGTTTATATTATTAGTGGAGTTAAATTATTAACATATTACACAGTTTCTAATTGTTCAAGAGTGAATTGTATGACTAATATTTCTAGGTGGCCGCGGCTGCTGTTGCTGCTGCTGCTGCTCCCACTGCTCCCCTTCCTCTATTTGGGTTGGCCAGGGTTTCAATCAGGGATTGGTTTGGCATGCCCACAGCAAGTAGTGAGATCAAGATAACCCCCTCAGAGGCATGGCCAGAGACTTCTCACACAGCTGTGTGAAAAACTTCCTAAGTAAATGTGTTTAACGGACAATACTAATGTTTCCAAAATGTGAAAACTTAGGGATGACATACTAGGTATATCTGTTTGCTTATTCCTGATATTTCTGGTCATTATTGACCAATATCATTGTTATTGTGTGCTATTTTAAGCCCGTCTGGGCTGTTTATGGTGTTTCTTGTCTTTTTCTGCCACATGTTTCAAATGTTACATCTCTTTGCCTTTGTCCTGTATGTTGGTTAGATCTTTGTGAACTTGACCCAGCTAACGTCATTTGGATAGAGAACTTCACTTGAGGAAATGCTTCAATTGTATTGGCATGTAGGCACGTCTATGGGACCTTTTCTGCAGATTGAAGTGGAAACTTAAGGGTTCTTTGGAAAGTCAGTTGTGTTGGATGGTGTGTTGCTGTGCTGCAGACCCTCTTTGGTCTCTGGTTGCAGATGGACAAGGAGTTGGCGAATGACAGACAAAATCAACTCAAGAGGTTGTGTAGAATCTGAATGTAATGCCACAAAGTGAACACCAGTCTTATACAGAAAATAAAGGGGTAGCATGTCACAGCAGGCAAAGTACATTGATGTTACCTGACACAAAACAAAGGAATGACTTCAAAAGGACTCACAGGAACCAGGTAGATGTTTACAGTAAAGATAAAGCAGTCCTGCCTAGGGTCAGCTTAGTGACAGGTAAGGATTTCACACCCTAGTCACAGTTAGTGCTACTCCTTTGAGCCTTGTGAAAGCTAGC
Source organism: Mus musculus (assembly GCF_000001635.26). Lineage (NCBI taxonomy): Eukaryota > Metazoa > Chordata > Mammalia > Rodentia > Muridae > Mus > Mus musculus. The sequence goes on from NC_000076.6 coordinate 45,591,849, forward strand.
ACCAGGGGGTTCTGCTCTGGTATGAATAATGCAATACCACAAACCTCCTATTTCCTAGGCCTTGATAAATTCTTGTATGAGTGTAACTTTTAAGTGTGGAGAATTTCCATTTGTCAGAAGAATTCACCAACTTGCTTTTAATATGCAATATACCCTGCTATACCTGGCTGTAGAAAAGATACCTATCTCAGTGGGATTCCCTAGCTCTTTCTTGGTAAACCCACCTATTAGCTAGGTCATTGTGTATTCCCTTGTTTGGATGAGACTGGCTACTGTCCTAAGTAATCACTCTGCAGACCAGCCCTGAGCTATTAGCTCTGTTCTTTGTAATGCCTAGTTAGTTTCACCGGCTCTTCCAAGCTCCTTGGCTTCAAGCATTTTCTAGGACGTTGGAACACTGGCGAAGGCTTAGCTATGTCAGAATTAAATCTTTAAAGGCACTTATAATAAAATAATACTAAAAGAGAGCATGTGGATCCATACACTAGACTAACGCGGGGATAGGGTATGAGTATACGAGTTATGATAATGCCAAGGTTCCAGGAGGTTGAGTTTTTTTCTCTGAAACTCTTTGCCTCGTGAGTGCTTCCAGGCCTCTTGGCCTGCCAAGTAGATGTCACTGGAGTGTGTGTAACATTCTCCCCCTTTGGTTTTATTTTTCAGCCGAAGTTCCAGAATGTCCCGCTTGTCGTAGCTACAGATCTTAGAAGTATTCTAAAGATGAGTGGAAACACAACAATTACTAATAAAATAATGCCAATAATAATAGCAAGTAGGATTATATATTGAACCCAATCCATGGGATCAATGCACTTAGGTTATTTTTTAAATCTCTGGCCAATTTATCAATGTTCCAAGTGTCCAAGTGACTTTTGCTAATATCTGAAAATTTTGCCTTTCTAGCCTTAATATTTGCTATATCCTGTCCTATTGCTAAGACTACTAGTTCTAAGACATTAACCTTTGCCTCCAATTTTTTATCTATAATATGTTGCTCTGACAAAGCTATGGAAATATTCCTGTGCTTATCATTAACAAAATGAGCATTATGCAGCTGCTGATCTAAAGCTGTGGTAGATATCTTTTCAAAGTTTGCATTCCCAGATTTTTAAACCAAGGATCATTTCCTAACTCTACAGGCAGTAAAACATAAGCAGGTCTCTTTAACAAAATCATAACAGCAGATTCCTTATCTAAATTAGGATCTACACAATTAGTTAATTGACAAGAATTACAATGAATATGAAAAGACTTGCCAAGATTGGTGATCCTAACTCTTAAAATTATCTAACAATATAGCATATGGGTGAGGTACACAAGCTTTTACAGCTATAGGGGAGTTGGCCTAAATGGCCAAAAGCAGTGTCTTTGACAAAATCTTGTCCAATACTCTGTAGCAGTCCCTCTGCCTCACGAGACATCATTTTTAGTTGTTCCCAAGTTGACACCAGGTCTGCACTCCTTGCTGTAGCCCATGGCGGAGATAGGAAGTTTCTTCATCTTGTTTGCAAGTGGTTGCTCTCCCTGATTCCTCTTTCTTTGTGCGCTCAACACAGTTTTCTTGTCAGGGCACTCAGGAACTCACAGGTCAGCCTGTCACATTGGAAGCTAGCATCCTCCTGCAGCATTCTGTGGAAAAACCAGAAACATTGCCCCCTTCCCCCCATATTAACTTTCTGTTTAGGATCATGCCATGTGCCAATAAGTGGATCCTTTTCATCTCACCTAGACATGATTATGTCTAGTTTTTAAAAATAAAAATGTGGGGGCAGACATGTAAAGGAGTGTTCTCCTGAAGTGGACACGGGTGAAAGGGTAAGGCAGACTTGTGAAGAAACATTTTGCTGAAGCAGATACAAATGAAAAGGATGTTTTGCTAAAGCAAGCATGTGAAAGGACATGTGATGAAGGATTCTTCGCCAACAACATGAATTGGTCTGCTCTGTAGTTGAGCTCGATTTGTCAGGACTCTGTAAAGAAATGCACCAAAAAACTTCTAGTGGTGTGTTGTGGCTTTTTCCTGCTCCAGCAAACTTGGGCTGATTGGCAGAGTGATGTCAGGTGATTTAGACCCATGTGCTGAGGTGACGAGGCAAGACCTGTGGAGGACACATGATGTTTGGAGGGAGTATAAAAAGGACTTGAAGGGCAGTGACAGAGGCTGGGGCCGAGCTTGGCTTGCTGTACAGTGCTTATTGGTCTCCAGTCCTCACTTATCTTTGCTGAGAGTGGCACAGCTGAGAACTTTCCTGGCATTCCTGTGGCCCTGGTTCCTCCTGCTGACTGGTGCTGAGGCTGAGGCCTGGCTGTCTCTGCTAGGTAGTGCCACCACTGCTGATTCTTGTTTGCTATCCTGACACTACTGAGCAGGACTGCTGGTGGATCCATGAAGTGTTGTGAGTGGACCAGGCTGCCACTGCTGACCTGTGAACTGACTGCCGATTCCCAGACAACACGGATGGGAGCTGCTCCAAAGAACTCTTCTAAGCAGGTTCACCCCCACCCCCCATGCTTCCCACTACCTCTGCTGGGTGTAGGCCAGAAGGGAGCTTAAAGTCTTTCAGAGCCATCATTAGCAATAAGGCTTGAAAAACTTAATTACAGCAGATAATCCTGGGTTATATAAGATATAAATGATACCAAAATAAACCATCATTTTAGTAGCATTCCTTAATCCAGTGCGATTTTTATAAGCATAGATCATTTGCTTATTAAGAAAATAAAAAATCATCTCAAAGTTTTTTGATCTAGGATTTGAGGAATTTAGATTTATAAATCTTTTTCAAAGATTGTAAATTTTCTCTGTTAGTCTACTTTCCTGTTGTGTATCTTTTAATTAATCTTACAGATATTTTTATTTTCCGATCAGGCATTGTATGTAATTGAAGTGGCCACATACATGAAATGGCTATGGAGATAACATTATCCATTTCATTAGCTTGAGGCTAATGTTTGCATAGAAGTGTATATATTGAACCAAGGAGATAGTGAACCATAATTATCTCGGGTTGGGTAGGAGAAAGTTGTAGTATTTGGGCTAAGGTCTCTTTGACTGTCCCACTTATGAGTGAGCCAGTTTAACTCTGCACTAACTGGTAAATCACCATGTACCAAGTAAGCAACCATGTGAACATTAGGTATGTTGTTGTGTGACACAACTGTTAGTTACTTTTTAGATATATCGATTATATTGGCAGGATAATGACAGATCTTTCTTGAATGGTTACATATCTTACAATGCTTTTGAACAGTTACATAGGAAAGGACAACTTGGTGCAGGGGAGGGATTAAAGAGTTCCTTTAGACGAAGTATGTGAGGACCAAGGTGTCAGACTTAAAAGACAGAATGGTCTTGTTCTTCTAGAGAGACTGTTCAAATATAGTGCTTCTGAAATAAAGGCCTTTTAAGGAGAACATACAAAGTACTTTTGATCATTATTGTCAACAGTAATTGAAAAGACATTAGCATTTTAAAGATACAGAAGTAGGGCAGGTAATGCATAATTCACTTAGCAATCAGCAAGATGAAAAGGTGCAGACAATGTATTCTCTTCTTAGATGCCTTTCTTATGTCTACCTCTTATGTCTACCAAGAATACTTGTGACAGTCAGTACTTAAATATTCTATTTTCTATTGCTTATTGAATGGTTGCCTTATACAATATGGAGGTCCTTACTAAGTGTTTGCTAAATGACTCAAGTATTCAGTACTTCTGGAAGTACTGGTATTTTTCAAAATAACTTTTTATGGGGCCTGCAAGGTGGCTCTCCAGGTAAAGGTGCCTGTGATGAAGCCAGATGACCTACGTTCAATCCTTGGTTCCCACCTGGTGGAAAGGCAGGAGGGACTCCTACAAGAACTGACTTTCAGAGGCAGGCCATGGCATACACACACATGGTAAATAAACATGCAATAAAAGCAAAAGAGGCCTTGAAGGAGGTTTTCTACTTTAATAACCAGGCAGTGGTGGCACACACCTTTGATTCTAGCACTTGGGAGGCAGAGGGAGACAGAGGGAGGCAGATCTCTGATTTTGAGGCCAGCCTGGTCTACAGTTCCAGGACAGAGAAACCTTATCTGAAAAAACACAAGCAAACAAAAACGTGTTTTACTGTAATTGAAGTATGAAATCAAATTTGTCCACACCAAAGTGTAAGTTATATAAGAACTTTGTCCTTTTAGCTGGTTTAGAGTTTGGTTTCTTTTGCTTCCCTCAACTGTTCCTGTCAGGTGGACAGTGTGTATCTGTTGGCCTGTTCTATCAGATGTACAGTGTATATCTGCCACGGACCGAGCTCAGTCGGCCCCCCTCAATCCGTGGGAATCAGGGTCTCGGACAGATGGGCATAGAGTCGGCGAAAATGGGGTGACAAACAGTCAGGACACAAGGGAGTGTGCTGAATCTGAATGTAATTTGTCAAATCGAGCATCAAACTTTTTATACAGACGAAAATAGGGAAGTTAGGTGACACATCAGCAAGGTACAAATGAGGTTACTGTATGCTTAATGACTCTTACACAAAACAGGAAAGCAAACACAAAGACTGGCAGGAACTGGGCAATAAAGCAACTGAGACAGAGTCAGCTCTATCTAAGGTCAGCTATAGTCTTAGAAGTCAGGTGTGAGAACTTTTCACTCCCAGGGCAAGGGCTTTCATGCCCAAGTCATGGTTCTAATTAGGGAGTTTCGCTCTAGCTAACCTTCTCATGAATAATGCAATACTCTAAAACCACAGCCCAATCTACTTCCTAAACCATTGTAAATTCCTGTATATGGGAGCAACTTGGCTTTTATTCTAAGTGATAGTGTGGGGGGACTTTCTACTAATAAGTAATGTAGTCTGCCATACATAACTATAATAAGAATTTTAAACTTACGTTGCTAAGCTTGCCCTGAGATTTCTAACTCTATGTAGTAGATAGTAAAGCCTGATTTCTTTCACTATCTCTCTTACAATACTAGAGGCAATTCTGAATGTTACTGAACAGGCAACATTCTTACTGAATTCCAAGCTCAAGGACTACCTAGGGCATTGGTGAAGGCCAGGAAGCAAAGTTCGATTTTGCTTAGGTATTTGGCAAGTCATTGCTTGGAGGCACCTATAACAAAACAATACTGAAAGGAAGCACACAGATCCATTCGCAAGGACAAAATTGGAGCATGCGCATGCTATGGAATGCCACAGTTCCAGGAGACTAAGTTTCCGTGAAACTCTGCGTCAGGACTGCATCCAGGGTTTTGGCCTGTCATGCGTGTCACTACTGGAGTGGATGTAGCATATATCTATTGGCTTGCTCTATCAGGTGGACAGTTTATATCTATTGGCTTGCTCTGTCAGGTGGACAGTTTATATCCGTCGTATCATAGGCATTGTGAGCTTTTGGGTTAGTATATACGTAGTGAGTACATACAGTGTGTGTTCTTTTGTGTCTGGGTTACCTCACTCAGGATGATAATTTCTAGGTCCATCCCTTTGGCTGCGAATTTCATGGATTCATTTTTTTAAATAGCTGAGTAGTACTCCATTGTGTAAATGTACCACATTTTCTGTATCCATTCCTCTGTTGAGGGGCATCTGGGTTCTTTCCAGCTTCTGGCTATTATAAATAAGGCTGCTATGAACATAGTGGAGCATGTGTCCTTGTTACATGTTGGAGCATCTTCTGGGTATATACTCAGGAGGGTTATGGCTGGGTCCTCAGGCAATATTATGTCCATTTTCTGAGGAACCGCCAGACTGATTTCCAGTCTGCAATCCCACCAGCAATGGAGGAGTGTTCCTCTTTCTCCACATCCTTGCCAGCATCTGCTGTTACCTGAGTTTTTGATCTTGGCCATTCTGATTGGTGTAAGGTGGAATCTCAGGGTTGTTTTGATTTGTATTTCCCTGATGACTAAGGATATTGAACATCTTTTTAGGTGCTTCTCAGCCATGTGGTATTCCTCAGTTGAGAATTCTTTGTTTAGCTCTGTACCCCATTTTTTAATAGGGTAATTTGTTTTTTTGGAGTCTAACTTCTTGAGTTCTTTCTATTATTGGATATTAGACCTCTATCGGATGTAGGATTGGTTAAAGATCTTTTCCCAATCTGTTGGTGGCCTTTTGGTCTAATTGACAGTGTCCTTTGCCTTACAGAAGCTTTGCAATTTTATGAGGTCCCATTTGTCCCTACTCGATCTTACAAGCACAAGCCATTGGTGTTCTGTTCAGGAATGTTTTTCCCCTGTGCCCATATGTTTGAGGCTCTTCCCCACTTTCTCTTCTATAAGTTTCAGTGTCTCTGGTTTTATGTGGAGCTCGTTGATCCACTGGGACTTGAGCTTTGGACTAGGAGATAAGAATGGGTCGATTTGCCATCTACATACTAACCGACATTTGATCCAGCACCATTTCTTGAAAATGCTCTTTTTTTCCACTGGATGGTTTTAGCTCCTTTGTCAAAGATCAAGTGACTGTAAGTATATGAGTTCATTTCTGGGTCTTCAATTCTATTCCATTGATCTACCTGTCTGTCACTGTACCAATAACATGCAGTTCTTCTCACTACTGCTCTGTAGTACAGCTTGAGGTCAGGGATAGTGATTTCCCCAGAAATTCATTTATTTTTGAGAATAGTCTCTCCTATCCTGGGTTTTTTGTTATTCTAGATGAATTTGGAATTTGTTCTTTCTAAATCTATGAAGAATTGAGTTGAAATTTTGATGGGGATTGCATTGAATAGGTAGATAGCTTTTGGCAAGATGGCTATTTTTGCTATATTAATCGTTCCAGTTGATGAGATGGGAGATGTTTCCATCTTCTGAGATCTTCAATTTCTTTCTTCAGAGACTTGAAATTTTTATCCTACTGATCTTTCCCTTGCTTAGTTAGAGTCACACCAAGATGTTTTATATTATTTGTGACTATTGTGAAGGGTGTTGTTTCCCTAATTTCTTTCTCAGCCTGTTTTATCCTTTCTGTAGAGGAAGGCCACTGATTTGTTTGAATTAAGTTTATATCCAGCCACTTTGCTGAAGTTGTTCATCAGGTTTAGGAGTTCTCTGGTGGAATTTTTGGGGTCACTTAAGTTAATGTTCATATCATCTGCAAATAGTGATATTTTCACTTCTTCCTTTCCAATTTTATTTCTTTTACCTCCTTTTGTTGTCCAATTGCTGTGTCTAGAACTTTAAGTACTATATTGAATAGTTAGGGAGAGAGTAGGCAGCCTTATCTAGTCCCTGATTTTAGTGGGATTGCTTCAAGTTTCTCTCCATTTACTTTGATGTTGGCTACTGGTTGCTGTATATTGCTTTTTACTATGTTTAGGTATGGGCCTTGAATTCCTGATCTTTTCAAGACTCTTATCATGAAGGGATGTTGAATTTTTTCAAATGCTTTCTCAGCCTCTAATGAGATGATCATACGGTTTTTCTTTGAGTTTGTTTATATAGTGGATTGCATTGATGAATTGCCTTATATTGAACCATACCCGCATCCCTGGGATGAAGCCTACTTGATCATGATGGATGATGATTTTGATGTGTTCTTGGATTTGGATTGTGAGAATTTTATTGAGTTTTTTTGCATTGATTTTCATAAGGGAAATTGGTCTGAATTTCTCTTTCGTTGTTGGGTCTTTGTGTGGTTTAGGTATCAGAGTAATTGTGGCTTCATAGAATGAATAGGGTAGAGTACCTTCTGCTTCTATTTTGTGGAATAGTTTGAGGAGTATCAGTATTAGGTCTTCTATGTAGGTTTGGTAGAACTCTGTACTAAACCCATCAGGTCCTGGGCTTTTTTTTTTGGTTTGGAGACTATTAATGACAGTTTCTCTTTCTTTAGGGGATATGGGACTGTTTAGGTCATTAATCTGATCTTGATTTAACTTTGGTATCTATCTAGAAAATTGTCCTTTTCATCCAGGTTTTCCAGTTTTATTGAGTAAAGGCATTTGTAGTAGGATCTGATGAATTTTTTTTGAATTTCCTCAATTTTTGTAGTTACATCTCCCTTTTCATTTCTGATTTTGTTAATTAGGATGCTCTCTCTGTGTCATCTAGTTAGTCTGGCTAAGGATTTATCTATCTTATTGATTTTTCTCAAAGAATCAGCTCCTGGTTTGGTGATTCTTTATATAGCTCTTTTTTTTTTTTTTCACTTGGTTGATTTCAGCACTGATTTTCATTATTTCCTGCAGTCTACTCCTCTTGGGTGCATTTGCTTCTTTTTGTTCTAGAGCTATCAAGCCGCTAGTGTATGCTCACTCCAGCTTTTTTTGGAGGCACTCAGAGTTTTACTCTTAGGACTGCTTTCATTGTGTCTCATAAGTTTGGGTATGCTGTGGCTTCATTTCATTAAACTCTAAAAAGTCTTTAATTTCTTTATTTCTTCTTTAACCAAGTTATCAAGTTGTTCAGCTTCCACGTGTATGTTGGCTTTCTATTATTTATGTTGTTATTGAAGATCTGCCTTAGTCCATGGTAATCTGATGGGATGTATGGGATTATTTCAATCTTCTTGTATCTGTTGAGGCCCGTTTTGTGACCTATTATATATATGGTCAGTTTTGGACAAGGTACTATGAGGTGGTGAGAAGATGGTATATACTTTTGTTTTATGATAAAATGTTCTATAGATATCTTAAACCCATTTATTTCTTTACTCTCCTCTATTCCTATTATCCTTAGGTTTGATCTTCTCATTGTGTCCTGTATTTCCTGGATGTTTTAGGTTAGGATCTTTTTGCATTTCACATTTTCTTTGATCTTTGTGTCAATGTTTTCTATGGCATCTTCTCTACCTGAGAGTCTCTCTTCTCTCTCTTGTATTCTGTTGATGATGCTTGCATCTATGACTCCTGATCTTTTCCCTAGGTTTTGTATTTTCAGAGTTGTCTTCCTTTGTGATTTTTTTTTTTTATTGTTTCTACTTCCTTTTTTAGATCCTGTATGGTTTTGTTCATTTATTTTTCCTGTTTGGATGTGTTTTCCTATAATTCTTTAAGGGATTTTTGTTTCCTCTCTAAGGGCTTCTACCTGTTTACCTTTCTTCTCCTGTATTTTTTTAAGGGAGTTATTTATGTCCTTCTTATAGTCCTCCATCATCATCATGAGAAGTGACTTTAGATTCATATCTTGCTTTTCTGGTTGTGATGGTGTATCCAGGACTTGCTATGGTGAGAGAGTTGGGTTCTGATGATGCCAAGTAACCTTGGTTTCTGTTGCTTCTGTTCTTATGCTTGCCTCCCACTATCATTTTATCTCAAGTGCTCCCTGCCCTCGTTATACCTGATTGGAGCTTGTCCTTCCTGTAATCCTGGTTGAGTCAGAACTCCTCAGAGTCCAGCTTTTTCTGTGATCCTGTGATCCTGGGATTCTGTCATCCTGAGATCCTGGGTGTGTCTGAGTTCTTGGCAGTCAAGTTTCCTCTGAGATCCTGAGATCCTGGTGTGACCAAGCTCCTGGGATCCTGAAATTCTAAGATCCTGGATGTGTGAGAGTGCCTGGAAGTGGTACCTCCTCTGGGGGGTGGTGGGGCTGTCCACTGAGTTCGAAACCAAGGTAGACCAGTGCCAACTGGAAGGAATCCAAGCCTCTGGTTGGGCAGGCTTCCTGTGTCCCTGCTCCTGCTGGCCCCAGGTACTCATGGTGGTATTGGAACAGATGTTTTGTTTCACTTACCAATGATCGTAAGATCCTGGGCTAGGGCACCTGGGGAGTGGAGAGTCCTTTGTGGACCATAGGACTGTCAGCAGAGTTCGCTTCCAAGGTCGTTTTCACTGAATTCTGAAAGGTCTTTAATTTCTTTCTTTATTTCTTTGCTGACCAAGTTATCATTGAATAGATAGTTGTTCAGCTTCCAGGTGTATGTGTGCTTTCTGTTGTTTTTGTTGCTATTGAAGACCAGCCTTAGTCTGTGGTGATCCGATAGAATACATGTGATTAATTCAATGTTCGTATATTTGTTGAGGTTTGTTTTATGTCTGAGTATATGGTCGATTTTTGAGAAAGTTCCATGAGATGCTGAGAAGAAGGTATATTCTTTTGTTTTAGGGTGAAGTGCTATGTAGATAGCTGTTAAATCCATTTGGTTCATTACTTCTTTTAGTTTCACTGTGTCTCTGTTTACTTTCTCTTTCCATGATCTGTCAATTGCATCCATTCTTGTTTAAACCATCCACTATTAGAGATTTGAGGTTACATGATATACTTTATGCTCATAACTGATATGGGTAGAAAATTGATATTGCATCAGCAGAAAGAAAATGTGCTGTGTTTTTGCATGTCAGCAAAGGATTGACCTGTTCATGTTCTACAGAGAATGGAAATCGGAAGTGAAAAAGTTTTTGTATTTCAAAATATGGTCTCAAACATTTTGTAATTTTTACTTAAATTGTTAGGAGGCTTGGAGTTATTAGTTTATCTATTGTCCAATGCTGTTTAGTAGAGCACTGAAAAAAATGATACAAGTTGTCAATGGATGAGTGATCAACTAATAGCCCTTCTAGTAATTGATTTATTTTTCTACAATAAGTTACATAAACCAAAAAACATAAATTATAAGTTACCATATATTTGTAGGTTACAGATTGGTCAATTTTGAAACTTTTGCATTTAAAAATATTTGGAGGGTAAATTATGAGTTCATAAAGAGCAAAATAGTTTTGCTCAGTATTCTAGCAGTAAATCCCAGCAAAAAAGCTGCTCAGTTGTTGGGTTGTTTGAGATTGAGGAAAGTAGTAGTAGTATGTATTAAATAAGAAAGGTACAATAGGTTTCTTGTCTGTGTTGCCCTGTACCTTTAGCTTTTTGCTTTTGGAATTGAGAGCATTACATGGGTACTTTTATTCAACCAGCCTACCTTAAAGCTTTTCATGTCTGTTTTCCTGGCCCATTTTGACTGGAGCGCTTATTTTGGAGCTAGGCTAATGATCTACATTGGCTTCTTAATAGTCTTAAAATTCCCTCTGTATGGACACAGTAACAGCCCACCTTGGGAACAGTGTACCTTCATCATTCCCACTCCTTTGCTTCCCCTCCAGCTCTTCCCAGCCCCCTCACCAAGTTCATGAGCTTTTAGTTATTGTTACACGTATGTACTATGTATGTATAATACATATTTGCATGTGTATAATGGTATCTAGGACTGGATCAGCCTAAAGGGACATTTATGAGCAGACTCAGGTTATTGTGTTCATTTTGCTTTGCTGTGTGTTTGTTCAGTGCTGACCACTTGTGATCTCTGTGTGAGCTCATCTCTGTAGGAGACTGATTCTCTCTCAGCAGGCATTTCCCACCTGAAGCTCTTCATCTAAGGGTGAGACTGTGTGGACTCCCTGTCCCATTGTCATGTTAACTGGTGTTAGCATTATCCTCTTCTTTTTTAGGCAACATATTATTGAGACTCATAGATTTATTCCTTGAGATATGTGGAATACATTGAATACATTGTCGCACAGCAAATGTTCTGGTCTTAAAGCTTATATAGTCTTTCTGCCCTGGTTTTTTCCCTAACTCAGAGATGTACGAGTTTTGCTATGTATGTATCCATTGGAGTTGGGTATTAATCACTTAATAGAGCCGTCACATGTGTTTCTTATGATTATGTTTATTATGAATTTCTAAGATCATTGTTATAATGTTTTAGATAAACTTCGTAAATATTGGAACTTCAATATTTATTATCAGCTTTATTTTCCATTTCTTTGAGTGTAATTAAGATTTTTAAATGAGATTTAACCTTGTTTCAAGTGCAAAAATCAAAATGAGAAAAGCAGTTGTTTTGCAGTGCTATTTATTTACTTACAAGTTGAATGCTTATTAATAATCAGTTGATAAAGCTTTATTGAGAATTTCAATGTAACTGGTTATGTTTGTCACTTGATTAAACATATAATTTATGACATAAAGCTAATGTTGAACTAGTTGCTTAAATATATGTTATGTGCTATATATACTATATACTGTGTTAGGTATATTACTGTATGATAATACTGTTAATATGTTCTATAATACATAACATGATATGCTTTATTATGCTTTAGTGAATAAGATTATTACTAACTTCATGTCAGAGGTTACACCACAGTTTGTCAATTCAGTACTGAATATATATTAGTTATCTCTGCTTTATAATTTGATTGCCGTATGAGGGATATGAGTAGAAAATGAACCTTTCTTAAGTATGTGGTTCTATACTTTCAGGAATCTTGAACAGGTAGTATAAATGAAGGTGAATTTAAGATAAAGACCAGATAGTAGCTAGGAATGGATCAGTTGGAAAGGAGTTTCATGAGCAAAATGAAGTGGGTGGGCAGTTCTGCAGTGCACAGAAGACTTATCAGGAATTAGGAAATGGAACAAGCTCCCAGCTCTACTAGAAAATAATGATTATCAAAAACCACAAACACAAAACAAGCCATTGGCTAGGATGTGGAGAACGTGGAACACACGTAGGTAGCAGCGTAAAGTGGTAAAGCTGCTGTGAAAAACAGTGAGATAGTGCCTCAGACACTTACAAATAGGATTGCAGTACGACTTAGCCTTTTCACAGCTAGATATACTCAAGAGTCAAAAGCAAGGTGCAAAAAGCACTCACTGCATATATATCGACATTGTGTATAATGGTGAGATGTGGAAGTAGCCGGGCACCCATCAGGTGATGAATGGATGAGGAAAATTTGGTTTATACAAATAACAGAATTGTTTTCAATCCTAAGAGTAAAGCATTTCTGATATGCTAAAACATAGATAAGTCTTGAAGACTTTATGATAAGTAAAATACCATATAGATCTGTACACGTAAAAATGGTTAGGATGAGCATGCCTTTAGTTTCAGTGCTTCAGAGGCAGAAGCAGATTTCCATGAAGTTGAGGCTAGTCTGGTCTAGTGAATTCCAGGCCAGCCAGCCAGGGCTGGGTAATGAGACCCCGGCTCAGGGAATCAACCAACCAACCAACCAACCAACCAACCAAAAATGAGACATTTTATGTTAGATGTATTTTACCACATAATATAATTATAAAAATGTGGGTAGAGAGGTGTACATATATATGCAGTTTACCAGTTCTCCGATTATGTATTTTAATCCTCCTGGAGAGTGAACCCAGGGTCTGAAGCGTGCTAAGCAAGTGCTTTGTCACCATGTTATACTCACAACCTTGTTTGGGTTACAGTTTTTCTTAGTATTTTAAACATTTTGTAACCAAAAAAGTAGAGATACAACATTGTGGTATTTGCTGTGTCTATTGCTAATGCATTAAATGTATATGTTTTAAAATTCAAATGAAGATTGCTATTCCATTTAGTTAGCCAAAGCTAGAAATTTCTAGTAATTTGATTTGCTTAATAAAGTTAAAAATTCCTCAGCAATCTGAAGGATTTTTTTTTCCCAATGAAATGAAAAAAAAAAAAAAAACCCCAACAACAACAACAACAACAACAAAACCCAAAATAGATTGTGTCATTTCTTTAATCTGTTATTTGAGTCATAAAAACCGTTTTGTATTTTATTTCAGAATAGTATATATACTGGAGCTAGTTTGAAATTTTAGAGAGCACTATTATAAAATGATCTTTGTAGTTTAATGTTGGTTCTATTTAGTATTTCGGTGAAATAGCTGTTATTGTACATTTCCTATCATAGTTATCTGTTACTGTCTTTTTTTCTTTTCAGACAGAAGAAATGCATGAGTAAATTACTGGAGTACAGTGCGGATGTCAACATTTGTAATAATGAAGGCCTTACAGCAGTATGTGTGATCACTTTTCTTTGAGATTAAAAAGATACTCTAGAAAAAATGGTGACTGTGCTGCAGATGCAAGTTGTAATCCCAGTGGTTTTTTGAGTTACATCTGTAAAGTGCTTGTGAGGTATACAGCGAGTTTATTAAGAAACGTGATATCCTCGTTCATCTCAGCTCTTCTTTAGGTTACTTTCATTAATTTTGAAGCCTTATTCTTCTTGTTTTGTCAGTGACTTTCAAGGGAGTTTTCCTGTTAAGGTGTATTTCCAGCTGGGTTGGGCATGGTGGCACATGCGGGGCATGGGCAGAGGTGGGGGCGGGGCAGGTTGGGCTTCAAGTGCTAGGACTACATAGAAACCAAAGTTAAATCAAGGGGAGAAACAAGAGCTGGTTTCCATTATGTCTTTTAAAGAGCTGTTGTTGTATGTATTCCAGGGAAATTGTATGCCTCTGTAGAGAGGGTCAAAGGTCACAGGGAGTGAGAATTCACTGTTCTTTGTACTCAGATAACGACTGTAAACATCCATTGCTCTTAACCATTTTCCATGCAGAACTAAGTTAGTATACTTTTGATTTACATATTGGGAAATGGTATTGGAATCTACTGAAAGGATTGTTAAATAGCCTCAAAATTTTAATCAAATAATTATGATTTTTTTGGAGTATTTATTTTTGAAGTAGAGGTAAAATAGAGTAATGTGATCACCGAGTAGCTAATTTGGAGACATAGCAGAGGGTGCTATGCACAAGCATAGCAGATGTAATTTGTTAAATTGAATTTAACCTTCCTTTGGTAACACTTGTAGGTTTTTTTCTTTCTCTCTTTCTCTCTCTTTCTTTCTTTCTTTCTTTCTTTCTTTCTTTCTTTCTTTCTTTCTTCCTTCCTTCCTTCCTTCCTTCCTTCCTTCCTTCCTTCCTTCCTTTCTTTCTTTCTTTTTTTAATAGATTCCATCTCATCATGTAGCCTCAGCTCATCTAGAACTTTCTATATAGACCCTGCTGGCCTTGAACTCGAGAGATCTGCCTGCCTCTGTTTCTCAAGTGCTAGGTCAAAAGTGTGTATCTTTGCCTGGCATTTGTAGATTTTGCATCTTGTATTTTTGTGGATAAAGAATAATATTGAATACCTACTTATTAAACTGGTTTTCAAGACTTTTTTAATTAAAATTTCTTTAGATTTTTTGAAGTAAGATCTTGTATAGTCCAGGCTGGCATTGGACCTATGACAGTTTCCTTGCCTCAGCTCCTGAGTGCTGGGATTGCAAGTGTGTCTCACCATGCCTGGCACATATATATATTATTATTAATTATTATAATTTTTAAATATATATAATTTTTTGATATAGGGTATAAGAGAAAGTTTTCCTCAGTTTTCAAGTATAGGGTGGGCTTAGTCATAATTATTATACAGTATTTGTAATTCCTGTGACAGTCCAGATTTTGTATATATTAGCAGTATTGTAGCATCTATTCTGTAAGGTAATCTTGCATTCAGAATACAGATTGCCTAGAGATGTGGGATGTAGAAGAGTTATAAAACTTAGAACTGACACAGATCTTTCTGTAGTACAGCAACTTGAGGCAAGATAACATGTTCACTGCTATCATATTTTCATTGCATAATTTCCAACTGCCAACTTTTCATTCCTGAGCTTTCAAGGAAGATAGATTAGAAAATATTTTATTTTGTGATTTTGCACGGCTTCAGTGTGGACTCTTGGCCTTCTTTCCCTTAATTTTTTTCTACTTCAAGTTTCTGTCCCTCTTAGGAAATGCTTTTCAGTTTTGTAAC
Organism: Mus musculus; assembly: GCF_000001635.26. Lineage (NCBI taxonomy): Eukaryota > Metazoa > Chordata > Mammalia > Rodentia > Muridae > Mus > Mus musculus. The sequence continues at coordinate 45,607,371 of NC_000076.6, forward strand.
AGTTATATATATGCCTCTGTAGTTGAATATTGCATGGTAGTAATCTTTCTCGTTTCAGATGTGACCACATTACATTTTGGAGCAGAGTCTATTCCTTCTTTACTGTCTTTCCTCTCGTTTCTTCATGTGTAAGCACACTTCTCATGTCTGTCTAACACAATCATTGCAATTTTAGTTAACTTTTCAAAATCTAGTTTTGACTGACTATGATTCATATCTATCCCTCTTTTCTTTGCAGAGCATTTTGTTCTGTGGTTAATGATTACCTATAAAATATTGAGGTAATTGTAGACTATAGGCTTGTAGTAGACAATATGTAAAAATCCTTTGTATATATTTCCCCCAGTTTTCCTAAGCATTTTATAAAATATGATCCTGCAACCAGGATATGGATATAGTTCATTTTACTGAGATTTTTCCAGTTTTATTTACATGTGTGTTTGTATGAATTCAATTCTGTGCACTATTACTTGTGGTTTAGGTGGTTACCATTACAGTCATAGTATGCAGATTTCCAGTATCACAAAGAATTTTTGCCATGCTCTTTCACATGCCACGTTCAACCTTCGACTGCCATTCTCTCCATTTCTAAATTCTGTCATTTCAAGGATGCTAATTAGACGGATCCTACTATACTGAAGGCTTGGCTTCTTCTGTGCTTATTCCCTGGAGGTTCATCTGGGTTGTTGTGTGCATCAAGAGGGTGTTCCTTTATAATGGTGGATGGAATTGCATGGTACATGGGTCAACCTTCTCACCTGTTAAAAGACATTTGAGTCCTCTGGGTTTTGGGCTGTTATGAGTAGAGCTAATATAAACATATATATTCTGTTTCCTTAGGATAAATTCTTTGGAATGAAGTTGCTGCATTTGTGCTTGCTTTTAAAGCACACTACTAACTGCTGTCTACACTGAGTATCTTTTCATAAGCTTATTTTCCATGTACCTTACACCTGTCCTGTCCTGTCCTGGTATTTTCAAGATAGGGTTTCTCTGTGTTTCTCTGTATAGTCCTGACTTTACTGGAATTCTCTGTAGACCAGTCTGGCCTTGAACTTAGAGATCCACCTGCCCTCTTGAGTTCTGGGACTAAAAGAAGGTGCCACCATGGCTGGCATATATATCACTCTTATGTGAAATGAAACACCAGTTCATATGTGTCATAGTTGGGGTTTTATTGCTGTGAAAAGATACCATGACCACGACAACTCTTATAAAGAAACCATTTAATTGGGGCTGGCTTATAATTTCAGAGGTTAGTCCATGATCATTATAGCAGGACGTGGCCATGTGCAGGCAAACAAGGTGCTAGAGAAGGAACTGAGACTTCTATATATCTTGATCCACAGGCAGCGGGAGACTGCCACACTGGGCATAGCTTGAGCATATGAGACCTCAAAGCCCAACCTCACAGTGACACACTTCCTCCAGCAAGGCCACACTACTCCTACAAGATCACACTTTGTAATAGTGCTACTCTCTATAGGTCTATGATAATTACAATGATGTTAATTACATTCAAACTACCACAATATTCTTTGTCCATTTTCTAATTTTTAATGTTCAAGAATGCTTTATTGGCTTATTTATTTTAAATTTATTTTTAATATATGTATGGGTATGTTGTTTGCTTGTATGTGTGAATACTATGCACAATCAAGTCCCAATGAAGTCAGAAGAGGGCACTGAATCCCCATGACCTGAAGTTAGAGACAGTTGTGGGCTGCCATGTAGGTGCTGGGAATCAAACCTGGGACCTCTGGAAGAGCCGCAAGTACTCTTAAACATTGAGCCATCTTTCCAGCCCCAAGAGTCATGCTTTATTATAAACTTCATTTGCAAGTATTTTCTCCAAATCATTGGTTTGGCTTTCCAAGTACTTAATAAATAGGGTCTTCTTTTAGAGACAGTCTCATTATGTAGTCTAGGCTGCCCCCAAACTCAAAATATTCCTGCCTCAACCTCCCAGGTGCTGAGATATGACAGGTGTGTGACATCAGGGTGGGCTACCGGGGTGATATGAATAGTAAAAAGCTTTAATTTTGGCATGTTTTCCATTTTATATACCACACTTTTCTTTTTAGGAACTTGTTGCCTAGTGCTAGGTATTGAAAGTTTTCTCCCCCCCACCCCCGTGAAAGTATCAATATTTTTAGTTTTTCTACATCTTCATTTTCATTTAGTGTTTTTATGAGTTGTGATGCTCAGGTTGCGGCTCACTGTGTTTGCCTGTGAGTGAATGTTCAGTTCCACTAGAACCATTTGTTGAAAGGTTATAATCTGTCTCTAATCTATATATGTACTTGTAGCTGGGAGGGGTGGCGCACGCCTTTAATCCTAGCACTCAGGAGGCAGAGGTAAGTGGATATCTGAGTTAAGGCCAGCCTGGTCTACAGAGTTCCAGGTCAGCCGGGAGTACAGAGAGGAACCTTGTCTTACAAACAGACAAAATCTGTATTTATTCCTTCGTGAAACTTGTTTTGTGTCTTCTTCAAAAAATGGGTATGCGTGTGTGGTCCTCGTCTGGGCCTTCTCGTCATCCTGCTGATGCTCGTCTAGGCTTGGTATACATTCTGTTGCTGTGTGCATGTGCTTCTTTGCCTGTACCACCCAGGCTTGATTACTGTAGTAGGTGTAATTCCTCTCATCTTAGGTTTTCTTCATGAAGACTGCATTAGTTATTGTGGTTTGTGCCTGGAGAAGTACTTGCTAGGATATTGACTGAAATTACACTCAGCCAGTGTACTCACTTATGTAGGTCTTTGATTTCTTCCATTAGCATTTCATACTGTTCAGCACAGGGACTTTGTGTGCTCCTGTAAGCATATAACATTTCTTGTCTTTTCATTTTCTTCAGGGCAGTTCTAAGTGTTATTGTTTCTCTCCCTCCCCTCCCCTCCCCTCCCCTCCCCTCCCCTCCCCTCCCCTCCCCTCCCCTCCCCTCCCCTCCTCTGGATTTGTGCAAAAATTAGAAAAAATATTTTGTGTGTGTGTGCACACATGTATCTGAATTGTATGTGTGGGAGTATAAGCTTACACTTGTACCATGGCATGTATATAGATGTCAGAGAACGATTTTGGGGAATTGGTTCCTACCCTCTACCTTTTGAGGCAGTGCCTCTATTGTTTCTGTTGCTTTGCAGCATGTGCCAAGGTAGCTTACGGTGAGCCTCCAGATTAATTGTCTCTGCCTCCCATTTTTTCCTAGGGGTGCTAGGATTATAAATGTGTATGGCCACATTTTGTCTTTTTGTGGCTCAAACTCATGGTCTTCAGCTGTTACAGCAAGTATTTTCACTCTAACTTCTTGGCTTTTCCCTTGACTTATGCAAATATTGTGTGTGTGTGTTATTATACTTGCTGAACTCCTAATAGTTTCTTTCCTATGACTTCAGTGACATTTTCTACATAGATAATATAATTTGTAAGTACAGATAATTTTCTCTTTAAATCTCAAAGTTTACTTTTTTTGATGTCTGTTCTCATTTTGATGTTGTTTGTTATGACTAGCTGGTCTTTGCTACTTTGTTGCTTCCTCTTTTTCCTACCTTCTATCCCCTTTCAGCCCCCAACACTAGATAAGAGAGAAAGAAGGATAGAAGATAGAGATAGAGATAGAGAGATCCCTGAATATACTTTTTTTCTCAACTGCACCTCCCAGTTTCCAGCTCAGTCCCTTCAAAGGTTTCCCCAAACCATTCCTCCCTCAGTTTCCCAACAGTCTGCTTAAACAGTCTCGTCTCTCATTTTCCCCAGTAGTAGCCTCTCCAAACTATAGCAGCTGTTCTAGCCTATCTGCTCAGCTTGGCTTCTCCTGGCTCAGCTGTCTTCTAACAATGTCTTCTGCACCAAGTGACTTCTTTTCTCATGCTATTAGCCTAATTCACTTCCAGATGATTGTTCTTCCCACTAGACTAGCCTAATTCCTATCTTCACTTGAGCTGGCTTAAAAAAAAAATACTGTTCCCAGTAATACAAGAGGCAACTAACACTGAAGGTCATAGGGTCAAGGAGTTCTATCAGCTAAGGATTCTTAAAGATCCATTTGACTAACAACTGGGGAATCTTTTAAAGGATCAGACACACAAGATAAATCACAATGGTATTCATATATTATCTGCGTATTTTATTTATTTTTGAGACAGTCTCTTTCTCAGTAGACAGACTTTTGACTACTCTGTGGGTTCATTTTCTTCCGTCTTTCCTCACCTCTTTTCTCTTTTCAACCCCCTTATGGGGAGAAAAAGAAGGATAGAGGGGCGTGTAAGAGAAAGAAACCCATGAAAAAAGTCAGGGGTAGAAAAGGGGTAACTGCTTTCTGTGAGTTGGGGGCGTCAAGTTCCTTGGGACGAGTTTGATCTCTGCCATCAGGATAGCTAAGTTCTTTTTGTCTCTTTGCTCATGATTACTTGACAAATTACAACCAACAGTAACCAACAACATTCAACCATCAACCAGCCATCCAGTCACAACTGTCAGGGTTCTAGCATTTATATATCCTCTGAAAAGTCCTTAGAATCCCAAATGTCACACACTTGCAAAACTGCCTGTAGCTGGCAAAATCATGCTGTGTTAGAGCACTAGGCTAATCATAGATGTGGTTCCTGAGCAGGGTACTCAAGAGCCATCCCGGCTGCAGCAGGTTACTCCTTCCTCCCCAGCCTGCAGCTATGATGCCACCTCAGGAGCTGTCAACATGGCAGCTTCTGTCAAAACACCCTTGCCTCCATCCTGCTGCTGTCATGAGGAGCAGTCCACGGTGACAGCACCTCCTTGAGTAGTTCCATAGAGACGATGCCTTAGCCAGAGCTGCCTGTGGCCAGAAAGGACTTATATTCTAACCCATGCTCTGATGCAGGGAAAGGAAGGTGAAAAAAAGCCACCAATCCCCGAGCTTCTTACACAACCCCACCAATTCCTGAGCATGAGAACTCACCAGTTCCTGAGCTCCCCAAGTCAGAACTTGAAATCCTACCAATCCTCAGTCTGGAAATCTCTGCCCAAGAAATCCTGTACAAGCCCTGCCCTTTGTTCAGTTCCTTGCTGTCTGTCCCAGGGAGCAGAGGTGGACACTTCTGAATATGTCCCTCCACACTGTGGACCCTTCAAGTGTCTTGTAGGAGATTTGCTGCCTGGTGTAACTCTCATCTGAAGAAGACAAGAAGCAATGACGAGAAGTGAAGAGAAGGAGCAGGGCTGAGGATGCCCTTCTCCTGGGAGTCGTCCTCCCCTGAGAGCTGTGTGCTTCCTGGGCTTCCACGTTCCAGGACTCCCTTCCATCTGAGCAGGAACTTACAATAGTCACCCTCTGTAAAGCACCCACACCTCGGATAAAACAAAAACATTCCTACAACATTTTGTGTTTTAAAAGAAACCAAATTCTCACTGTTCCCTCCCTTCGTCCTCTCTGGCCTGTTTTTATTCATCTTTCTAAATGCATTCCGTGTCTTTTATGTTCTTAATAAAGTCTTGATGGAGTGTCGTCTAGAAATGTGTGTCTTCTGCATGCTGAGTTGATTTGATTCTAGGTCCACTGCTTGGTATTCGGAGTGTTTCTTATTCCTTCTCCTCCTCATCACAGTAGAGATTTCCATCTTCCTTTCCTGCACGTATGCTTGTGTGAGGGTGTCCCATCCTCTGGAACTGGAGTTGTGAGCTGCCATGTGGGAGCTCAGCATTGAACCAGGTTGTTTGGAAAAACAGGCAGTATTCTTTACCACTGAGCCATCTTTCTAGCCTGGGAGCACATCTTTTGATAGTTTACTGAGGAAATCATTTAGTGGTAATTTTTTTTTTTTTTTTTGCTATCCTGTATATCTGAATTTGGCTCTGAATTTGTTATTTTACTAATAATTCACAATAAAATTCTAGGTTGGACATAATAGTTTTTCCTTAGCATGTTCACAGTGTTGCTTTGCTGTGTTCTGGTTTTCTGGTTTTTACTTGGGTGCCATTTTGTTTCTTGATCCTTTATATGAAACCTGGTTTTGTTTGTTTATTGTTTGTTTTTTTTCCAAAAAATTTTTGTAATCTACTTTGTCATGAGCATTCTAAAATTTCACGATATGTCTTGTTTGTATGTTTTATCCATTTGCTTCATAATGCCCAGACAGTTAGCATAGAAACCCATGCAATGGGAATTCAGGACAACACTACATTAATTTTGATTTTGATGATTTCTTCATCCCGTCTGTAACTATTACTGTTCGGATATTAAACCTCTCAGATGGGTCAATTTTAGTAAAGTACCACTTTGCTTTCTACTGTTTCTCCACTTCTTTCTGTGTGCTTTTGGGAGATTTCTTCAACATATTCTTCTGAGTTTCCTTTTGAGTTTTCATGTCCCTATCACAATATTGATTTCTGAAAAATTTTTTTGCACTTTCCTTTGCAAAAATTAGTATAACATTCTTTTTTTAAAAAGTACACTTGTTGTGGGTCCTCTGAGCCGGCAGCGACACGAATGACACAGACACGGGTCGCGGATCGGGTTCACGCAGCAATGTCTTTACTTCAGGCTTTTTCTTTTACAGCTCTCTTCCCCAGCAGCTTCTTCTTAGGGCAAGGGCTAACCTACTCTCTTCATTACTACTGGCTTCTACCTAGGGCAAGGGCTAGAAACTACTCTTATTCTACTTCTGGCTTCTTTTACAACAGCTAGCTTCTACCCCTTACAACAGCAGCTTCTACTACTCCATCCTTCTCGCAGCAAGGGCTAAACTCTTCTCACTACTTCTGGCTTCTACCTAGGGCAAGGGCTAAAAACCAACTGACTCACCTCCTTCTAGCTCCACCCCACCTCATTCAATCAGAATTCACACACACTCCAGGCAAGAGCTTAGGTGGTTCACAGATAGGCTGACAGGTCTGGATCACGAGGAACAGTCCAGCCTGGCAGGCAGCCCACACATGCAGCCTCACTGCGCATGCTCGGGCAAGGCAGTAAACAAGTGGGTTTCATGGGGCCTGCGGCTGCACCCACTTTCCGCATACGCTTAGTTTTTTTTTTTCTCTGAGAGTATTAAAATAAGTTTTTCATTATTCATAGTTATATTTTTCTTTCACTTTTCGGTTTTGTTTTTGCTTGTTTTATACGCTGTCATTCAAATTAAATGCATAAGAAGGCAATTTAAGAGCCCTGTCTGCATTCATGTTTATTTACTAGAGGCTTCAGAGTAGGATGGTCTGTTTGGATATTTGTCTGTGAAACCTTCCCTTGGCATTGCTTTCCTTAGGTTGTTAACTTTTGAGCCAGTCCCATTCCTTAGAGAAACTGTCAGGAAGATGTTAGCACTCTAGGTGCTGGCTAGAGAAGGATGTAAGAGGCTCAGTTTTTAGGATTTAAACTTGTATTCAATCTTCTTTTAAAAATGTGTTATGTGCTCTTGATTCCATGTGCTTATTTTCTGTAATCCGCAGATCTCTTATATTCAGCTTTCTCTTAATATTTCGTCAGATTAATGAGGGGTTTTTCCTGTCTTTGTAAAGTGGACAAGTGATAGGGATCCAAGAGTCTCAGGTTGGATTAAACAAATTTTCAACAGAGGGGTTTTTAGTTCCATCTTGTAATCCAAGAGACCTATACTAATTACCGATTCTGAAGCCTTTGAGGGGTTCTGTGGTCTAAATCAAATGCCTTCTTTTCTTTTTTCTTTTAAATTTCCCTTTAAAGACTTATTTGTTTTTATACTATACCTATCAGATGATTTACCTGCATGTATGTACCATATGTATGCCTGGTCCCATTGGAGGCCAGAAGATGGAATTGGATCCATTGGAACTGGAGTTGGTTATGAGCCACGTGTGGCTGCTTGGAACTGAATCTGGAGCCTCTGCAGGAGCAGCGTATGTTCTCAAAACCCCTGAGCCACCTCTCTAGCCTGCTCACATGCCGCCTATTTACTTAGCTTTGCTCTTACGTGCTTAGGATCCTGATTTTTGTTCTGACATGACAACAAATATTATCTGGCAAGATGGAATGTAATGCCTGCTTTCTAGCCTCCAAAACTTCCATTTCTTCCTTGTCTTGATGGGCAGGTTCTTTAAAAAACTGCTCTTTCACTGTTAACTTTAGAGGGATTGCAGTTAAGCTGATAAATGTAATCAGTCTGTAATTGTATCTTAATATTTGTAATGGAAAAATCAAGTAAAAAATACATACTTCGTCTGAAATTGCTCCTCACCCCATTTTAAAAAAAAACTTTTTATTGGTTCTTTGCCCCTCCCCTCATACCTGCCCTCTACCCTTGCAACCTCCTCCACAACAGAAGAAAGAAAATCTCATTGTGGAAGCTGTAGTGTGTCACAGTGTGTCTCACAGTGTACTCTTTTGTCCACACTGTTTTGCTTGCAAATATTCGTTGCAATGATTCCTTGGTCTGATGGGTCTGACTTCTGTTAGTACTGGCACCTCACTGGGCCTCCTCTCAGATACTGTGTGTCATAGAGATCCTGTTGTTTTGGATCTGCAGGACCAGCCTCTTCATGCACTCCAGAAGTTCATTGATGGGGAAGATGTTGGGGTGGGCCTACTCAAAGCCCTGGATATGCACCTGAGAGGTGTCTGAGCTGGTCAGCCTGCCAGCTCTCCTGCTCTCATGCCCTCAGGGCTGGCTCACCTGTAACTACCTCTCTCCCCCTGAACAGGCTCTGCCCTACTGTGCTGCCAGGTGAGGGGCAGGGCCCGTTCTCCCAAGTGCTGTAGCAGGTGAGGGGCAGGGCCAGCTCTTCTGCTCTCATGACCCCATTGGGGCCATCTCTCCCTCCTTAATGTCACTACTCAGCAGACAGCAAGGCTGACTCTCGCTCACACCCTCGGGCAGCTCACTTGCAACCCCCACGTCCAGGGCCAGCTCTACTGTGCTGTCCAGGTGAGGTGCAGGCCCACTCTCTGGAGTGCTATAGTAGGTGAGGGCCAGGGCTCCTCATCCCAGATTTTAATGCTGAGGCTTGGACTTGGAGCCTTCTATGTGCTAAGCGCATGAGCCATAAGAGTGGTTCTCAGCCTGTGGGTCATGACCCCTTGGAGGGCTGCATATCAGATACGCTGCCTGTCCTATTAGATTATGACTCACAACCATAGCAAAATTATAGTTAGGAAGAAGCACAAAATAATTTTATGGTTGGGGGTCAGCACAACATGAGAAACTGTATTAGACGGTCCCAGTGTTAGGAAGGCTGACGACTACTGTGGCATCGTACTAGTTTCTGTGCTGCCTGATTATTGCCAGCTTGACAGAAAGCAGAATCACTTGTAGCAAAGCAATCTCAGTTAAGGATTCCAGCACATACTCTTTACCACCACATCCTTGCTCCAGCTCCAAAAGTTTCTTTTTCCTCCCTTCCCTTTCTTCCTTCCAAATCCTTCTATGTACCCCCTCCCTAGTATTCTTCAAATCTGTGGCCTCTATTTTCATTAGGTGTTACTGTATGCATGTATGTGTAGGTATACACACATATGCATGTATCAGTATCCATTTAAATATTCAAAATGATCCTGGTGGCAGCAGTGCATTCTCTGGACTCCCGAATGAAAGACATAAACACAGACCTTACATTTTTATATACTGGGCCACTTTTTAACCTCCATGTTAATCCACCTCCCCCTACCCCAATATTCCCAAGTCATTTCTTACTAAAATCTATATTTTTATCTTTACTGCCCAGGACCCAGAGGCGGCTAAGCTCTCTGACCCACGTCTTCTCAGGTGCACTGTCTCTTCTCCTCCACCTTTTTCCAGCATGATGGCTCTCCTCCCTTCTTCCTCTGTTCCTTGCCCAGGAATCCTAAAAGTCCCTCCTATGTTCTGCCCAGCTACTAGCTGCTGGCAACTTTATTTTCCAATAAAAACCAACTGGGGCAGGGTCCCTCCCTCAGTATCTTGCGGACCTGTGGATTCTCTTGCAATTTTGGGGACCCAAATTACCATAATATAAGCAGCATTAGACCAACCCCCCAATTTACATATATGCATGCAACAACAACACACATGCACAAAACCTGTTGAGTCCATTTAATGTTGTACGTATGTTTTCAGGGCTGACCATTTGGCGTTGGACTACTTGTATTGGTGGACTACCTTTACTGCTTCTCGCTTTACCCCGCTGTCTGTATTTCTTTGTGTGTGGTTGAGGTCCAGCATGTGTTTGATTAGTGATTAATATGGAGTGTGCAGCCCACTGCAGATGGTAGGCCGGGGCTGTATATAAGAGGTAGGCTAGCAAGCCAGGGGAAGCAGGGCAGTAAAGCAGCATCCTTTCATGGCCTGTGCTTGAGTTCCTGCCTCCAGGTTTCTGCCTGGCTACCTGTCCTGACTTCCTTTAGTGATGGACTGTGATGTGGAACTGAAAGCCAAGTAAACCCTTTGCATTTCAAGTTGCTTTAGGTAGGTATTTTATTACTGCAACAGAGAAGCATTTTGAGACATGCTTTCTCTGTGTAGCCCTGGCTGTTCTGGAACTTGTTCTGTAGAACAGGCTGCCTCTGCCATTCCAGTGCTGGGATGTAAGGTGTGTTCTTGACACTGGGATTCTTGTCATTTAGGCTAGACATACATGTACTGTGTAGCTAAGATTGGTCTTGAATTTGCTGATCTGCCTGCTCCTACTTACCAAGTGCTAGGATTACAGTTTTGTTCCATCCAGCTTCCTCGTTTGTTCCTAGTTGGAAATTTCTAATATTATCTTTTAATGGTATAGGTTTTTATATGTCTTTTAAAAATGGTTAAAGTTTTTATTATTAGTGTAGGGTATATTGCTATTTATAACTACTATAACTGTGTTGTTATATATATATATATATATATACTTCTTTCTTGGAAAGGAAGAATACTAACCTATTTTCTCTAGCAATAAGCTGTTAGAGGCCAGGGCCTTCTAAGAAGCAGAGTATCTGGTGACCTAAGCCTGGGATACTTACTGTATTGAGTCCTTTGATTCTTGATTTTATAATATATGGTGGTGTAGCCAACATCTTGATGCATGTGTTTTTCTCATGTAAAAGCACGGAAAAGCTATTACAGTATTTTTAGTTTGAATGTTGTGCTCAGTAGAGAAATAGCACTCTTCATATACTGACTTTGAATGAAACTGCCTTACACAAATTCTAATAACAAAATGGCTTTGCAGATACACTGGCTGGCTGTGAATGGGAGGACAGAGCTCCTCCATGACCTCGTGCAACACGTCACAGATGTGGATGTGGAGGATGCCATGGGGCAGACAGCGCTACACGTAGCCTGCCAGAACGGGCACAAAACGGTAAAGTTCTCCATGAAGATGTTAAGGGAGTGCATGTATTGTTTTAAAAGTGTTTGAATTCATGATAAGACTTATTTTCCATATTTGGGAAAATGCTACATTATAGTGAAATACTGTTTTCTATTTTGTATGGACTTGTGATGAGCATTCTATCTGGGCAGAGGGAATAGTAAATAGTGCTTTTGCCTTTGTTCAAAATAGTTATAATTTTGATGTTATTTCTGATTCTAGTTTAAATAAATGACTACATTTTAAAATCAGTGTGTCTTTACATGTATTTTAAGCAATTATGTTTAATATCAGTTTTAACAAGTATCACAACATTTTTATTAAGTATCGGTAAGGCGAATATTGATACTGCTTTTTAATGTTTTCAGTTGGGTTATCATAGTTGTTTTCTCCACATGATGGAAGTAACTTTCTGTCGGCACATTTCTTTTGCTTTTTTGTTGTTCTTATTTTTCTACCTCCCTTCCATCCTTATTCCACCCTAATTCCAACCCTCAGCACTAGGCAGGAGAGAAAGAAGGCTAGCCGGAAAGGGGTTGTGGGTCTCTGTTGGCCAACAAAATAGACCACGACTTCCTGCTGATTAGGAGAGTTAGGTTCCTGGGGCAAGTCCAGTCTTTGTCTTCATGGTATCTCCAACTTCCTTCTTTTGTCAAACTGTGACAGCAGCAACCAGGAGCTGCAGGACATCAGCCTTCATAGGCACTCTCCAGAGTCCCCAGAATTTAACTATCTGCAGCTGGCAAAAATCACACTTCTGCTAGTGACCTAATTCATGAGGCAAGTTTTATTCACTGCTGTGAAGCAGCCTTTTATCTCATACCTGAGATTAAAACAAAATCATATTCATACAACATTACTGGGCTCATAAAGGAACCAAAGTTGTCAGTAGTTTGTTAGATTTCTGTAACCCTGCCTTTGTCCCGAGATGTTACTTTCCTGTCACTGTCATGTAGACAGTTAACGTGGTGATAGCTTTTTCATTAGGAGATTGCTGCTTTGTATAAAGATGGAGAGCATAAGGTCTTAGATTGCCTTTCTGACTTACTGTATTTCCTATTCTGTTTTTGTTGGTTTTTCTTTCACATTTAATCTTGATGATAGAATATAATCTCTTTATTTGCTAAGTAACCATAACAATACCAAAATGAGCTGAAAACAAAAGTCATTATCAGTAACAAAAAAGTGCTTATTTGTCCATGTGCATATAGGTACATACTTTTATTTATTTTATTTTTTGAGACAGGGACTCACTATGTGGCTCTGGCTGATAGGGAGCTCCCTCTGTAGACGAGGCTGATCTTGAATTTACAGTAATTACCTTTGTCTCTTGAGTGGTGGAATTACAGGTGTGACCACATGTTCAGTTTACACAGTGGTAACCTCTCAGTCTCGTCTATTTTGTAAGGCAGTATTGGGATTTAGATCTCTCTCTCTCTCTCTCTCTCTCTCTTTCTCTCTCTCTCTGTGTGTGTGTGTGTGTGTGTGTGTGTGTGCGCGCGCGCGCGCCCGCACAGCCTTGAGTGTTACTCCTTAAGCTACCATCCTCTATATTCTTTTTTTTCATTGGCCTGAAATTCATTGAATCGCTGAGACTGGCTGGCTTTTCAGCCCAAGTGATCTGCCTGTCCCTGCTTCCCAAGAGCATGGATTGCAAGCTGTGTCACCTCAACCATTTGTTTTTCATAGTATACTGGCCTCCTTTAAGACGGTGAGGCCCAGGTTGATTTGTGTTTTGTAAGGGCTGGGGAAGAGGGATGTAAGACCTTTTCTCTTTCTTGAAATGTTTCCTGAACACCTCCATTCCTCTGAAGACTTTGTTTTGTTTTTATCATTTTAAAGAGATGCAGGCATTTCCTTTTTTAGTTCTTGTTTTTCTCTGTATAGCCCTGGCCATCCTGGAGTTCACTCCATAGACCAAGCTGGCCTCTGACTGAGAAATCGCCTGCCTCTGCCTCCTGCATGCTGGGGCTAGCTAAAGTTGTGTACTACCACCACCTGGCCCAAGCATTTTCAAGTAGTATTTCTTCTTACTAGTTTATCATTTCTTTCATTCTTTCATCAATATTATTGGATTTTAAAAATAGTATATATGAATAAAATGAAGTGTCTTAATTTGAGTGACTCAGCTTTCTCCCCTTCCTTTGTGACACCAAAGCTCAAATGCAAGGCCTCATACATGTAGTGCTCATTGCTTGAGCTGTATGCCCAGTCACAGTGAGCTAGGGTCTACAGGAACTTACTGCATATTAGAAAGTGAGTTACTGATAGCTCCCAAGAGATAGGAAAATGATACATGGAATGTTACTTGCTAATACTTACAGTTCTTAAATTTGTACAGGAACTGCACGTTACAATTGGAAGTAATCACAGAAGCTAACTTTGGCTGTTTGAAGCTAATATAAAACAAGATTTAATAAGAAAACATTGGTGGCTGTCCTGGAACTTGCTTTGTAGACCAGGCTGGCCTTGAACATACAGAGGTCCAATTACCTCTGCCTCATCAGCACTGGGATTACAGGCCTGTGCCACACTGCACATGGCTAATGTATTTGTATTTTATAGAACAAAATATAAAACTTTAAGGGATAAAGAAACTGTGGTAAAAATCTCTTTAAAAATCTTACCAGTTATTTCAAATTAAAGACACTAAAATCATAATTTAAAGAAAGCCACTGAAATTTGCTGTAACTTTATTTTAGAGTAAATCTCAGGAGTTTATGAAAAGATTTTGAACGAATGCCCAAGAACTCAAAAGCCTTGTGGAATTTGCAAATAAATATATATTCTTGCCTTTTTGACAAGAAATACTTTTTCAGATTCATACTAATTTTCTAGAAGATAAAAGAATTGGAAAATAGGTTCCTTCTTTTCATGATTAAGAATTTGGGCTGAAGTTGAGTTGGCTCAGTGGTCAGGCACAAAGCCTTGGATTTGGTTCTTAGCTCCAAGGGGGCAAAAAAAGAAATTGGCTATACTTTGTTATGGTTACCTACAGTAACCATAAGCAGTATAGCTGCTGCTTTACTGAGGGTAGGTAGTGAAGTTTCTTTATCTGACTAGAAGAAAGTGCTTGGAGGCAGTGCATTTTGGCTTTTGTTGTTTGCTCTTTAACTTCATTGTTAGAAATAATAGATCCTTGTCCACACACAAACAGAATTTACTAAGATTTTTTTTGGCCAAGTATTGAACTTACTTTTTGGTACATTTTTTCTTGTTATCTTTAAGATTTATAAATGTGCAGGAGTGCCATAAATGATAGATTGGTGAACTTGGATTCAGAAAACTCATGAACTGTCAGTCTGAATATACATGTTATATTACATTGAGGGTTAAACTCCAAACTGTAACTTAGTTCATAATAAGTTCTACTTTTAAAAGAGTAATTTTTAATCCCTAAATTTATACAACTTAATATGTAAAGCTTCCCAAGCATTATAAAACTGCAGTTGAACACTTGTTTGGGTAGATTTATATTAAATCTTAAAAACACTGTGTGCCGCTGTTGCTGTACGGTTGCACTTACAGACTTGCTGGGAACAATGGCCACTTCTGTTCTGTTTGTTCTCTTGGTATCTTAAGCCCACTTCAAGTTTTCCTCTAGTTACCTACACAATTGTAAAACATTAATCCAATTGTGCCTTGAGGCATACAGGTAAACAGGCAGATGTTTCAGAATATATTTTTATGTTCAGAGTGATTTTATTTATTCCAGTGCTTCTGGAAAATGTGAACAGATGATAAAAATACCTCCTGATTCTTGTTTTCCTAACACCATAGTGACTAGTAATGATTTTTGTAGGCTGTCACATAACAGGCCAGAGTCTAGAGGTTTAGAGGGTAGGCTTGTACGGAAGCTATGCAACTCATCATTCAGAACGAAGCTGGCAATCTTTCTTTACATATAAATTACTTTTCTTCGTTGTAATTCATCATTCAAACTATTTAATAAAAAGGATGCTTCTTCTGGGCGGTGGCGGCTCACACCTTTAATCTCAGCCCTTGGGAGGCAGAGGCAGTTGTTGGTGGTCCAAGAGTCACCCCACAAACCTCACGTATCTCAGTCAGACAGGGATAGTTTATTTAGCATTCGCCCCAGGACTGACTGATGATGCCACAGACCAGACTCAGGGATTGACTGTGACCACGAGCCAAAATCCGGCAGAGCTTTAAAGCCTGAAATTGACAAACATCTGTGCCAAGTTATTCTACCAGTCAGGATCTAGGAATAGGGGACTTCCTTAGGAACATGCGTTGTTGTGTGAAATATTAAAAATCAAACCAGCTAGTGCTGGCATTGGCAGGTTCTCACTGTTGATCTCATATTCCAGAAACTGAATGGAACCACCAGCCTTGCGGTTGCATATCACAATACTCTTTTTTTTTTCCTTATAAAAAACAACATTTAATTGGGGCTGGCTTACAGGCTCAGAGGTTCAGTCCCTTATCATCAAGGTGAGAGCATGGCAGCATCCAGGCAGGCATGGCGCAGGCAGAGCTGAGAGTTCTGTCTTCATCCAAAGGCTGCTAGTGGAAGACTACCTAGGCTGAGAGAATTAAGCCCATACCCACAGTGACACACCTACTCCAACCAGGTCACACCTATTCCAACAAGGCCACAACTCCAAATGGTGTCATTTCCTGGTCCAAGAATATACAAACCGTCACATTCCACTCCCTGGCCCCCATAGACTTGTCCAAACACATGAGTCTGGGGTGGGGGGGGGCATACTTAAACATAGTGTAATGCAAAATGCAAAATCAAGACTCTTAAAGCTTAATTAACCAATCAGATTTATGTATCAATAATATCACAATTTACAAGAAGCCAGTACAATAATTTCAGAACCAATTGATAATGATAAAAAGCTTTATCCCAATTAATCTAACCTTATAATACCACAACTATTTGTGGCTGGTAAACGCCATGTGGGTTCATATCCGCTGCCATCTTCCTTTCCCCCCTATCCTGAGATGCTCCCTGTCTCTGCAACTCTTAGTTCCACCTCCCTTTTCTCTGTCCAATCACAGGCCTCTGCTACACTAATGTAATTGGACAGGGAAAATCCTGCAACAAACATGTTTTTGTGGTACATTTATCCTATTCACATTGGTTTGGGTATCCAATTGTGGCAAGGCACTTGCTTTGCCTAACATTCATGTCTTGCCTACCAGGATAGGATTTGTTTAACATTCATGTCTTATGTTGCCAACTGGGATGTCAGTTATCCATGTACATGACCTTTTTGCCAAATAGTGTGTCAATTCCCAGGGAGGTCTTGGGAACTTAAAACTCTACCTGACCCCTACTCAAAATGGAAGTCTTACTCCAGATGGCTTCTTACATTGGTGCAAGTGTCTTTCTTCAGTTGGGGTCCATCCCACAACCAGCTTCTAAAAGCAAACTCCATAAAAGCTCATGTGCAGCGCAGGAAGTGCTGCTGGGTGGTTGGTTCAGGTCCAAGCTTTGTATGGCTAACTGACCTCTTGTGATTGATCTCAAAGAACACCAAATCACAGAACATAACAGAATATGCAATCAACTCAGGCATGAGAAAGTTTCCTAGTAATAGCAGTAACAGTATGCGAAGGTTAGCTAGACATGCAACACTTATCTAGGCCTTACCGGCAGTCAGATCTCTTGAGTTCAGGGCCAGCCTGGTCTACAGAGTGAGTTCCAGGACTGCTAGGGCTACACAGAGAAACCCTGTCTTGAAAAATAAAAATAGGAGGATGCTTTTAAGGTGGTTTTATTCACTTTTTGTAAATGATACTATAGCTTGGACGTTTGTGCACAGCTTTACTGTTTTACAATCTAATCAGTGTCATTCTGAGAGTTGGCAGTGATAAAGCAGAGCTCTTTGGGATTTCTGTGAATTGTAGTTTGGCGGTATATTGGGTACAGGTGGTCTCATTACCACTTTCAGTTAGCTGAGATTACATGTTAGTGTTCTACTTAGGGTTCTTGGAAGATTATGATCTGTTAAAAATGTGTTGTTGGTTTTTTTTTTTTGGTTGTTTTGTTTTCTTTGTGTTTGTTTGTTTTTAAGGATCTTTTACCATGTGAAAATCTTTCTATAAAAAGAAGGGATCTATGTTTGTAGGAATTCAGGACTTCTAGCAGAATTTTTTTTTTTTTTTTTTTACTTTGGGTCTTACCATGTCTGCCTCATGTTCTGGAAATCACTATGTGGTCTGGGCTGGCCTTGAACTTCCCAGCAAAATTTTGATTTTAAAAACAAAGTTGGTATGTATGTGTGTGCGTGAGAGCATGAGTTGTGTATGTGTGTGTGCCTGAGAACATGAGTTGTGTATGTGTGTGTGCATGAGAACATGAGTTGTGTATGTGTGTGTGCATGAGAACATGAGTTGTGTATGTGTGTGCATGAGAATGTGAGGTGTGTATATGTGTGCACATGAGAACGTGAGCTGTGTATGTGTGTGCATGAGAACATGAGTTGTGTATATGTGTGTGCATGAGAACATGAGTTGTGTATGTGTGTGCATGAGAATGTGAGGTGTGTATATGTGTGCGCATGAGAACATGAGTTGTGTATGTGTGTGCATGAGAACATGAGTTGTGTATGTGTGTGTACATGAGAACATGAGTTGTGTATGTGTGTGTGCATGAGAACATGAGTTGTGTATGTGTGCGCATGAGATCATGAGTTGTGTATGTGTGTGCATGAGAACATGAGTTGTGTATGTGTGTGCATGAGAATGTGAGGTGTGTATATGTGTGCCCATGAGAACATAAGTTGTATATGTGTGTGCATGAGAACATGAGTTGTGTATGTGTGTGCACATGAGATCATGAGTCATGTATTTGTGTGGATGAGATCATGAGTTGTGTATGTGTGTGCATGAGAACATGATGTGTGTATGTTTGTGCATGAGAACATGAGTTGTGTATGTGTGTGCATGAGAACATGAGATGTGTATGTGTGTGTACATGAGAACATGAGTTGTGTATGTGTGTGTGCATGAGAACGTGAGGTGTGTATGTGTGCCCATGAGAACGTGAGTTGTGTATGTGTGTGTATGAGAACGTGAGTTGTGTATGTGTGCGCATGAGAACATGAGTTGTGTATGTGTGTGCATGAGAACATGAGTTGTGTATGTGTGTGCGCATGAGAACATGAGTTGTGTATGTGTGTGCATGAGAATGTGAGGTGTATATATGTATGCATGAGAACATGAGCTGTGTATGTGTGTGCATGAGAACATGAGTTGTGTATGTGTGTGCATGAGAACATGATGTGTGTATGTTTGTGCATGAGAACATGAGTTGTGTATTGTGTTGTGCATGAGAACATGATGTGTGTATGTTTGTGCATGAGAACATGAGTTGGGTATGTGTGTGCATGAGAACATGAGTTGTGTATGTGGATGTGCATGAGAACATGAGTTGTGTGTGTGTGTGTGCATGAGAACATGAGCTGTGTATGTGTGTGCATGAGAACATGAGTTGTGTATGTGTGTGCATGAGAACATGAGTTGTGTATGTTTGTGCATGAGAACATGAGTTGTGTATGTGTGTGCATGAGAACATGAGTTGTGTATGTGTGTGCATGAGAATGTGAGGTGTGTATATGTGTGCCCATGAGAACATAAGTTGTATATGTGTGTGCATGAGAACATGAGTTGTGTATGTGTGTGCACATGAGATCATGAGTCATGTATTTGTGTGGATGAGATCATGAGTTGTGTATGTGTGTGCATGAGAACATGATGTGTGTATGTTTGTGCATGAGAACATGAGTTGTGTATGTGTGTGCATGAGAACATGAGATGTGTATGTGTGTGTACATGAGAACATGAGTTGTGTATGTGTGTGTGCATGAGAACGTGAGGTGTGTATGTGTGCCCATGAGAACGTGAGTTGTGTATGTGTGTGTATGAGAACGTGAGTTGTGTATGTGTGCGCATGAGAACATGAGTTGTGTATGTGTGTGCATGAGAACATGAGTTGTGTATGTGTGTGCGCATGAGAACATGAGTTGTGTATGTGTGTGCATGAGAATGTGAGGTGTATATATGTATGCATGAGAACATGAGCTGTGTATGTGTGTGCATGAGAACATGAGTTGTGTATGTGTGTGCATGAGAACATGATGTGTGTATGTTTGTGCATGAGAACATGAGTTGTGTATGTGTGTGCATGAGAACATGATGTGTGTATGTTTGTGCATGAGAACATGAGTTGGGTATGTGTGTGCATGAGAACATGAGTTGTGTATGTGGATGTGCATGAGAACATGAGTTGTGTGTGTGTGTGTGCATGAGAACATGAGCTGTGTATGTGTGTGCATGAGAACATGAGTTGTGTATGTGTGTGCATGAGAACATGAGTTGTGTATGTTTGTGCATGAGAACATGAGTTGTGTATGTGTGTGTGCATGAGAACATGAGTTGTGTATGTGTGTGCATGAGAACATGATGTGTGTATGTTTGTGCATGAGAACATGAGTTGTGTATGTGTGCGCATGAGAACGTGAGGTGTGTATATATGTGCGCATGAGAACATGAGTTGTGTATGTGTGTGCATGAGAACATGAGTTGTGTATATGTGTGCGCATGAGAACATGAGTTGTGTATGTGTGTGCATGAGAACATGAGTTGTGTATGTGTGTGCATGAGAACATGAGTTGTGTATGTGTGTGCATGAGAACATGAGTTGTGTATGTGTGTGCATGAGAACATGAGTTGTGTATGTGTGTGCGCATGAGAACATGAGTTGTGTATGTGTGTGCATGAGAATGTGAGGTGTATATATGTATGCATGAGAACATGAGCTGTGTATGTGTGTGCATGAGAACATGAGTTGTGTATGTGTGTGCATGAGAACATGATGTGTGTATGTTTGTGCATGAGAACATGAGTTGTGTATGTGTGTGTGCATGAGAACATGAGTTGTGTATGTGTGTGCATGAGAATGTGAGGTGTATATATGTATGCATGAGAACATGAGCTGTGTATGTGTGTGCATGAGAACATGAGTTGTGTATGTGTGTGCATGAGAACATGATGTGTGTATGTTTGTGCATGAGAACATGAGTTGTGTATGTGTGTGTGCATGAGAACATGAGTTGTGTATGTGTGTGCATGAGAACGTGAGGTGTGTATATGTGTGCGCATGGGAACATGAGTTGTGTATGTGTGTGTGCATGAGATCATGAGTTGTGTATGTGTGCGCATGAGAACATGAGTTGTGTATGTGTGTGCATGAGAACGTGAGGTGTGTATGTGTGCCCATGAGAACGTGAGTTGTGTATGTGTGTGCATGAGAACATGAGTTGTGTATGTGTGTGCACATGAGATCATGAGTCGTGTATGTGTGTGGATGAGATCATGAGTTGTGTATGTGTGTGCATGAGAACATGATGTGTGTATGTTTGTGCATGAGATCATGAGTTGTGTATGTGTGTGTGCATGAGAACATAAGTTGTGTATGTGTGTGCACATGAGAACATGAGTTGTGTATGTGTGTGCATGAGAATGTGAGGTGTATATATATGTGTGCATGAGAACATGAGCTGTGTATGTGTGTGCATGAGAACATGAGTTGTGTGTGTGTGTGCATGAGAACATGAGCTGTGTATGTGTGTGCATGAGAACATGAGTTGTGTATGTGTGCGCATGAGAATGTGAGGTGTGTATATGTGTGCATGAGAACATGAGTTCTAGGAATTGAACTCGGGTTATCAGGATGCATGTCCAGGACGTTATCCACTGAGCCATCTCTCTGTCCCTGAATATCTCAACGTTTTAAAGCGCTTACTTGCTGTTGTAATTTCGACACACAAAAATGACTTCAGTTTAGTACAGTTTTTAAAGTTATATTTGTTAAATTAACTTTAAAATGTATGGGTACCCCCATACCCATGTACATATGATTAGAACTAGTTAGACTCAGTGGTTATATTTAAAAAAGAAAAAGAAAAAAGAAGATATGATGTTGGAGGGGATTATGGACAGGAAGAGTACAGATTATTATGATCAAAATTCATTGTGTACATGGATGAAATTTATATTTTAAAAATGTATAGGTAATCATTAGATATTTATGTTGATATGTTTTTAGTTGTTTATGTTTTATTGTGAGCTGCTGAACTTATTATTATTTTTTATTTTTTGAGACATGTAGCTCTGGCTGTCCTGGAGCTTACTGTAGGTCAGGCTGACCTTGAGCTCAAACCTCGAACTCAGAGATCCTCTTCCCTTGGCCTCCCAAGTGCTGGACTAAAGGCATGTGCCACTACCACCTGGCTCTGAACTTAGTTTTTTAAACAAGTAAACAAGAAGCTGTGTAATGTGAAAATGAGAAATTATGATCATCATTGCAAATTGCAGCTACATGTTTTAGACCTTTTATGGCTTATAGCTCAATACAGACAGTTTTCATGAAGGTGCTTGCACGTAGAGTTTCAAGGCAAGGCACTCTAAAATAAATGAAAGAGAATTCTGATTTATTTTCTGGGTAAAACTGATCAGCACTTATCGTGCTATGTGTTATTTGTTTGTTATATCTTAGTCTCTCTTTCCTCGGTGTAATATAAACTCATGAAAAGGGTTTTAGCTGGGCGTGTTGACACACAGCTTTAATTCCAGTGTGCAGGATGTAGAGGCAGGAGGATCTGGAGTTTGAGGCCAGTCTGGGTTGCATAGTGAGAACCTGTCTCAAAAGATGGCATTGTGTCCTTTTTTTTTTTTTTTTTTTCTTGTATCTCTGGTATTTAAAATAGTTTATACTGTGGCTTCACTTTTTTTTTTTTGAGGGTATGTATTTTTATGTGTGTATGTGTGTGTGTGTGTGAGTGTGTGTGTGTGTGTGTGTGTACACCTGTGTACGCGTGTGTGCTTGCGTGCCTGCATGCCTGAAGTTGGGGTTAGGTAATCTTCTTTAATCACTATTCATGAGGCAGGGTCTTGTGTTGAATCTGGACCTGCTGATGATGCCAGTCTAGCTGTCTAGTTGGCCACTTTGCCTCGGGAGTCCCACATCTAACTGCTGACTGCTGACATTCAGGTAGCTGCTATGCACTTTTGTTTGGGTTTTAGGGAATTACAACTTGCTTAGCAAGAACTTTATCCACTGAGCCATCTCTCTAATCCCTAGCAGGGTTTGTTAAATTCTATTTACAACGTCTTTTCAAAAGTGTGAGAAAGTTTTATATAACCTCTGGCATATCATTACATAAAACAGTTTTTCAGAATTGATCAACATATTTTGTATTATAACCAATGTTGAGAATGCTGCTTGTATAAATAAATAATACACGTGAGAGAAGTATGTTTTGGGCTGCTTCAAAATTCATCCCAGGTCAAAATTAACTTAACTTTTTCTTTTAAAAATTAAGCCTCGAAAAGACATTCCTTTTTTTTTTTTAAATTTTAATTTTCTATGTGTGAGTGTTTTGCCTGCATGCATGTTTGTGTTCATGTGTGCCTAGTCCCTGAGAAGTCAGAAGAGAGTGCCAGATCCTGTTTATAGATAATTGTAAAGTGCTACTTGAGTGCTGAGATTCAAACTTGGGACATCTGGAAGAACTAGTGATCACAGTCACAGAGCCATCTCTCCAACTCATTCATATGTATATGGATATATGCATACATGCATATATATGTGTGTGTGTATATACACATGTGTGTGTATATACATGTGTGTATATATACACACATACATATATGTGTATATATTCATGTCAGCAACTCTAAAATCAAATTTGAAAATCAGTATAATCCAAAACACACTAATTTGATACTGCCATGCTGAGGAATGGTTATAAGATAATATTAAAATTTTAAATCTTTGTTTTTCATAATGAAACTATCATTTCTAAAGAGCAGAGAAATTTGTATGTTCAACAAAAACACTTCAGTAGTTCATAACTTAGTTGTCTTGAGTCCGAGCTAGAGTTCTGTGTGAGGTGGAGCAATGACTCTTGTAGTGCATGGCGTGTTCCGAACAAAGCCTGCAGGGTGTGTGATGCAAGTGCCCGTGCTTCCAGGAGCAGCTCAGTCACTACGCAGTTGATTTTGAGTTAATATTCAGTCAGTGCACATTCAGAAATTTTATTGTTGCCAAATTTTTCATGATTCCCTAAATTCAATGAATATGCTGTGAGAAAGAGTTTTGTTTGTTTAAGATGGAACGTCAATGAGAGGCATTTGTCCACTGTTTTCGTTGCATTTGTGAATACTTGTCATTTTCTCCCTTTGTATCTTTAAGTGGAGTGTGTGTATATTAGTAGCTCTATTTCTACAAATAATTCTGATTTGTTTGTCTGCTTAAAAATCTTATGGTTTGAGAATACTTAGGACTTCAAAAAACTGAATCAAAAATTATTCTTAATTATGCTGTGCCTTATTGGTATGACAGAAACATCTTTAAGTTGTATTGCTTCAAGAGCCTTGATGTACTGATTAATTAGGTGCATGCTCAGAGAATGTATTCTCCCCCCTGAGCTTCATCCATTCTGTGCATACTAGCACCTTTACATTGTTGGAAACATTTGTTAAATTTTAGTATTTCTAAGACTGCATACCATCTTGAAACTTGTGTTAGAAAGGCTGGGCAGCAAATTCTTCAGTGTAATTTGATGTAGGTTTTATTTTCCATGATGTTTCACGTCTAGATCAGGAGAGTCTTGTTTTTAAGCAAGAAAGTAGTTGGTTGTTGCAGATAGGCCTCTGCTTTACTAGTGGAACTTTTATTGTTGCTTTGGATCATCTGGGAAAGCCTTGGGCTTGTGTATTGAAGGCATGGCAAGGGCTTGAGTCAAAGGCTTGAGGAAGGCTCGCTTCCCGTCAGGGCTCTGAACTGGAAGGTGATGGGGAGCCTTGTGCTGCCTCTATTGGGGAGCCTTGTGCTGCCTCTATTGTCTTGAGCACTCCATAATTCCCTTAGGAGCTGTGACTACAGTTGCCTGCCTTTCTTGCTGCTTTTCCTATGACAGTGTGGAATCAACAGTAGAATGAGTTCTGTCATTTCCCTTCCTGTTTTAGAGCTTTCATAAACGTATACCAGCATGCAATTGAAAAATTCAGCGGTTGATGACTTTTCTGGTTTCTGTTTGTAGCCAAGGTTGTTCTGGAACTTGCTCTGTAGACCAGGCTGGCTTTAAACTCACAGAAATCCACCTGCCTCTGCCTCCCAGTGCTGGAATTAAAGGTATGCACTTTTCAGTCACTTTAATGCAGTTTAATACAATTACAAAAGGAATATTTTTACATTGAGATTCTTAGCTATACATTGTTTCCATTTCCATTAGAGCAAGTAGTTTCCCCCTATTCTTCTGTAGGCAACATTTACCTACATGTGAAACCTTAAAATTCCTTAATAGTTGCAAAGATTGAGGATCTTAAAAAAAATAGATTTATGGTTATGAGCTGCCTGGTGTGGGTGCTGTGAAGTGAACATGGAGCAGCAGTAAAAGTTCTTAGCCACTCAACTATCTTGTGTTAAAACAGGAAAAAGGACCTACCTAGATGGAAAGGAAAATGCTAGAATCAGTTGCTGCCACTATCTTAATCAAGTCTCTTTTATCAGCATTTGGCAGGCCATGCAAGCAGATGGCACGTACATAAGAAAGAGAATTTTAATGTCTGCAAGATATGTGAGAACATTGACAATTCATACTGTAGGTCATGTTTTGTTGCTATGATTTCCTTGAAGTTCGTCTGACCGCTTTCTTGAAAATACTAAAGGAATATTTAGTTTGTGGTTAAATTAGTTTTATCCTGAAAGCTCTGCAGTATAACTGAAAACAGAAAGCACTGTAAAAAGTGGAATGCTTTTCAAAATGGCATTATTTAAAAACAAAACAAGCTACAGTTTAAGCTGTAGTTGACTGCTTTATAGATTCTGGTAAGGATTAGGGCATCAGTACTTTCTCTTTTTTATTTTTATTTTTTTATTTTTTGGTTTTTCGAGGCAGGGTTTCTTTGTGCAGTTCTGGATCTCACTTTGTAGACCAGGCTGGCCTCAAACTCAGAAATCCGCCTGCCTCTGCCTCCCAAGTGCTGGGATTAAAGGCGTGCGCCACCACTGTCCCGCTCGTACTTTCTCCTTTAATAAGACATCCTGACAAAAAGCACCCGAAGGGAACAAGTGGTTCATTCAGTTTACAAGTCCAGGTTACACCATTGCCTCAGGGAGGCCTTAGCAGCAGGAGCTAGAGCCATGAGCTCACACTCTGCTCTGTGCCGGAGCAGAGCGAAGTGACCAGCGCAGCTTGTCAGCCAGCCAGGGCCCAGCCTGTGAGCCGGAGCCTTCAGTATTCAGGGTGTGTCCTCCTACATCAGTTAGACAGTCCATCCACTACAGATACTTCCACAGACAAGTCTCTTCCCACCTCATTCTAACTTGTGGCAAGTTGACATTTAAAAGTAAATAGAACATTCTATAATTCTTAAGATAAAACTGTGGAGTAATGTGGATTCATAAAAATTGGAATTTCTACTTTATAGAGAAAAAGCATACTTATTTTGATCATGGGCTTAGGGTTTTAATATCTGTTTGTTGTGTGCTGGAGTATAAATTACTTGACCTTTTTGGAATTCAATATCCTGTGTACAGAAGTGGAGTCATTAAATTTATTGATACGTGCTTATCAGCACAGCATCAGGGTACATGTTAAGGTTATTCATATCATTATACCATCTCATAGTTTTAGCTATAATATATATATTATATAGTCTGTGTTTGTGTGTAAGTAGTAAATTTTAATACTTTAGCTTTTATATTTTTAGGTCTGAGCTGCATATGAACCTTTCCTTTCTGTATGGGGTTTTGCCTGCATATATGTCTATACCGTATGCATGCCTGCTGTACCTCATTGTCTCTAGGACTGAACTTAGAGATGGTTCTGAGCTGCCATGTAGGTACTGAGAATGGAACCTGTGTCCTCTGGAAAAGCAGCCAGTGACGTTAACCACTGAGCCATGTCTCTGGCCCTGAAAATGTGCTTTCAGTGTACTTGCTTTACCACTCCTGAGTCTTGTGGGAGATTAAGTTCATTGTGTATAAGTTCTGTAATAGCTGTGGGCACTAATAGCAGCCGACTGTAATAGCAGTGCCCGTTTCATTCCTGCTTTGAGACCAGATGCAGCTAACTTTTGGGGACAGAAATCTGAAAAGTGAAACCAGGATTAAAATGCACATATATGCCTTTTTTTTTTTTTTTTTTTTTTTTGAAAAACAGGGACCCAAATACTCATTCTTAGTCCTATTCATCCATGCTCATGTGGAGGCCAGAGGAGGATGCTGGGTCGTCATTTCTTTCTCCTTTGGACTTCTGTGAGGCCGAGTGCCTTTCATTGAGTTTGATGCTCATCATCAGTTCAGCCAAGCTGGCTGGCCACTTACTTTATCCTTGGGTTCCTTCCTGCATATGTTGCCATGCCTGCCTTTATGTGAGTGCTGGGGATTTGAACTCATGTCTTCTTGCTTTCACAGCAAGCACTTTTACCCACTGAGCTATCTCCCTGGGAATTGGATAGGAGATACCATCGTTTTCTATAATCTTTAATTTTTTCTGCTGGGAACTGAACCTAGGACCTTGTATAT
This sequence comes from Mus musculus, assembly GCF_000001635.26. NCBI lineage: Eukaryota > Metazoa > Chordata > Mammalia > Rodentia > Muridae > Mus > Mus musculus. The sequence goes on from NC_000076.6 coordinate 45,634,210, forward strand.
ACTAAGCACACACCTAAAGCTACCCCGTCCCCCCGTCCCCCCGTCCCTCGTGCGCGTGCAGGCCGTATGTTTCTCTCCTATTAGGTATGATTTCTAAGTTTCCCTTAGTCTCTGTTTGTTTGCTTAAAAAAAAAAAGATAGCTAGAACTGAGCTTTTTAGAATTCAAAAATTAGATTTAGAATTCATATTGAGATATTAGTAAATTCAGGCAGCAATATATGACAGCCTTTTAAACCTTTCTTTTAAATCAAGACTCCTGAAGTGGTAATGTTCAAGTTTTAAACTTTCCTTTGGTGGATATCTTCAAATACTAAGTCGCTATGGCTGTTTTTCAATCTTTGACCCTTGTGTATTTCTTTATGGGTTTAAACATTTTCTTTAGGCAATACTTACACATAGTTAGGTAAATTCTTTTTTTTTTTTTTTTTACTGATGAGTCAACTTGTAAGCACTTTTTAAAAAATACATTTTTTTATTAGAAAACGTTTTTCAAGCAATATAGTATGATCATAGTTAACCCTTTCCCATCCCCTCCCAGTCCTTCCCACTTCTCCATAGTTTTTCTTTTTCTTTCTTTTTAGAAAACAAATGTGCAAACAAAGCAGGATACAAAAATTGAAAAACAATAAAAACTGAAGAAACACACACACACACACACACACACACACACACACACACACACACGCACAATCCATAAAAACACAAAATTAGAAACTGTCACATAGAAGCAAAAGCCCAGTAAAACAAAACAAAACAAACAAAAAACCCCAAACAAAACAGCATGATTCTGCAAGTCTGCAAAATGACCAGGAGTTCATTCTGTGTTGGTCATCTTCTTTCTGTGTTGGCCATCTTCTGCTGGCTGATGTGGGGCCCGGCCTCAAGTATGTTAGTTTCCTCAGTGAAAGTCTTTGGAGAAAACTGATTTTTTTCTTGCATGCAGTTGTAAATGGGAGATAGCTTCTAGGTTAGGGGAGGAAGCTTGTGTGAACTTTCCCAACTTAGTGCTGGGGCCCCAAATGCCTTGAACCTGTGCAGGCCCCATGTAATGCTGCCATAGGCTTGTGAGTTTACATGTGCGACAGTGCTGTTGTGTGTGGAAGACGCTGTTTCCTTGGTGGCCTCCCTCTCTGCTGAGTCAGCCTTTCTACCTGTTCTTTCTGAGCCCTGAGGGGACGGTTTGATAAAGGCCTCTCATGGCTTGGGCAGTGAACACTCTTGAAATTAGTAATTGACTTCCTCTGAGGTTTTTTTTTTTTTTTTAATTTTTGGTTTTACTTCTGGTGTTTGTGTGGTGTGTTGTATGATGTGTTGTGGGTGTGTGGGTGTACCACCATGTACATGTGGAAACCAGAAGAGAAGTTTGTGGAGTCAGGTATCTCCTGTACCAGTAGGCTCTGGACGTTGAGTGTGGGCTGTCAAGGCTGAGCCACTTGGTGAGCTCAATTTTTTTCAGTTTTATTTGTGTGGTCAGCAGTTTTCCTCATACGTTTCCATAGCATTGAAACGTTCTTGTCTACAGAGACAAGTTGGTTAGATAGTCTGCCAATTCTGTTTTTCTTTCCCTCAATCTGGATAATTTGTAATGTCTTTTGTATTCAATTTCTTATATTTTGGTTTCTATATTATCTCTTTTTTGTTTTAATTCATTCTTTTGGGGGAGGAGCAAAGGTTCCCCTATTTTTACCTTCGACACAGGATATTTCAGATATTAAAAATTATTAGTGCATTTGATAATATATTTGAGTAGTAGCATGAGTGACTAGAGATTTAGTATTTGGAAATAATTAAAAAACTAGAAGGCTTTAAACATGATTTAGATTCTAATGTTACATTTATGAAGTTTAATGTTTGTCTGATTTCAGGACATGTCTGAGATCTTACATACTTCCTCCTAAAAACTTTTACATGGATATTGCTTTGTTGAAGTTCCTTAAATGTATTCAGACTGGATGCTTGATGAGTTGTTCAGATCTGGCTCTTTATGCTGCTCAGTTCTGGGCAGCCTTGGGATTAGCTCTTGACATCTGTGTGATGCCATGCCTGTCTGCTCTCAATTTCTGCAGTGAGTCTCTCTGTATTGATTCACTGATCTTCTCATCTTATTTTCTGTTTATTTGCTATTTCTGTCTTGTTGAGGTCCCAAATATTATCTTTCTAAATGTTAGTTGGATTATTATTTTTATTATAAAATTCTAAATTTTCTCATTTTCTAAATATTTTTCTCCTCACATTTCTACCCCTGTTTCATGGTTAAAATACTCCTTTCTCCCTTTTTAAAGATGTTCTCCTTCCTTCTTCCTTGTCTGCCTTCCTCCCTCCACCCTGTCTTTTTGAGACAAGGTTTTATTATGTGGTTCTGGCTGACCTCCAACGTGCTTTGTAGCCCAGGCTGTCCTTATCCTTGGAATGCTGTATTAGCCCCCGGGAGGTGAGGTTGTAGGCAGGCACCACCCTGCCCAGGTACTTTTCTAAATTTTTTTGTATGGCTCCTTTATTTTCTATATTACTCTGAGTTTTGTTTTGATTTGATTTTCTTCTCAGTGTTAGAGGTTTGCTTTAGTTGTATCTTAAATATTATCTGTTCACTCATTTAGTAATGAGATAGTAAGGGGCACCAACTGGGGAACATTGTATGTAGGATGAATTACTGCCTGGCTTAGCTGTACACCATTGGCAGTAGTGGAACTGTCTGTATTTTGGACTCATTTTTTTGGGGGTGGGGGAGGTGGGAGTGCTGTCCTGCACATGATAGAATTTCTATATTCCCGATCTTTGCTCAATAGCTTACCATCCTCTCTTCTGTAGTAATGAAAATCAAAATATCTCCTGGCATTGCCAAATGCTCCCTGTGGCGAACCTAACTGACTTAGTATGCTCCTAGACTCTTTCTTCTCTCTCCTTGTGTGGGTATGCACTGTGATCTTGTTATTGACTAAGGTTTAGTGCATCAGTACGTGCGGTTGATCCAGAGTACTACTAAAACAATTTAATCTTGAAGCTGTTTTTTTAAATGTCTTTATATACTTTTCTTCTTCTTCTTCTTCTTCTTCTTCTTCTTCTTCTTCTTCTTCTTCTTCTTCTTCTTCTTCTTCTTCTTCTTCTTCTTCTTCTTCTTTTCTCCTTTTCTCCTTTTCTCCTTTTCTCCTTTTCTCCTTTTCTCCTTTTCTCCTTTTCTCCTTTTCTCCTTTTCTCCTTTTCTCCTTCTTTTCTCCTTTTCTCCTTTTCTCCTTTTCTCCTTCTCCTTCTCCTTCTCCTCCTTCTCCTCCTCCTCCTCCTCCTCCTTCTCCTCCTTCTCCTCCTTCTCCTCCTTCTCCTCCTTCTCCTCCTCCTCCTCCTCCTCTTCTTCCTCCTCCTCCTTCCCCTTCTCCTCCCCCTCCTCCTCCCCCTCCCCCCTTCCCCTCAAATGAGGCCAATAGGAATAAAACTAGAAAACATTATTTTTGAGTTTTTTCCCGTGGGCTTTGTTCTATCCTGAATCTCAAACATGTATTTTTAAGATTTTGTGTGAATGCACTTTTGATATGAGTCAGATGACTACAGGGGATAGGGTATATATGGTTGAGATTCAGAGACTGTGAGCCAGTGTGGACTTTGTTGATTGGAAAAGGTTGTCTTAGCTTTTAACATGTTGTACTTCAACATTTACAGTCTGGCTTTGGGAGAAGTACAGCTCTGGGTCTAATTTTTATATTTCAAGAGGTAAAAAGTTTTAGTTTTAAAATTTTGGTACCTAAAAGTAATAGTGTCTAGTTTGCTAGCCTTTTGTAGCTATGCAACTTTAAATAATTGTCTTGGTTTCATTAGCCACATTTCATGTCTTGAGTAGTCATGACTATGACTGCCCTATGATGGAGTGCTCTCTAAGGCAAGTACACTTCCTATTACATTGACAGTTGCCCAGAGGTCACAGTGTACCTGAACTGTCGGTCAGTCAGAGAGCTTTCTATGGAGTTGAACTTACTCACTGTCATAACCATCATGAGCCTGCACACCATTTTCTTTTTAATGCTTAATGGTGGGGAGAATTCTTCTTATGTGGATTGAAGTTCTAATAACTGTGTCTTTTGTTTGCCTTTTCTGGCTTTACTGTTTTAACTTTTTCCCCAGACAGTGCAGTGCTTGCTAGACAGCGGTGCTGATATTAACAGGCCGAATGTATCAGGAGCCACGCCACTGTACTTTGCTTGCAGGTACCAAACTTTGTATTTTCAGATATGCTTCCATTAAAGAATGTTATCTTTTACCTATATTTTCACACATAAAGACTGTGTATAGTTTTTAAAGCTCTGTTTTCCTACAAATACTTTGCTTTTATGTAGCATGATAAATACCTTTCTGTTACTTAATTGCAGGAAAGCATTTTCTATTAATATTATTGTCATTTGAGATAAGATCTTACTCTGTAGCCCAGGGTTGCTTAGAATGTACAGTGTAGCTCATTGGCTGGCATCAAACTTTAGGTCCTCCTCCTTCAGCCTCCTAAATGCTGGGATTATAAGATAGACACTTAGTACTTAGCATTTCATTTAATTGGCAGTATTTTCATCAGTGGAGCTGTTTTTATTTACTTGACTACTTCAGTTTTAGGACAAAGCAGTAATTCAGAGAGTTCTGTAGTTTATTAAGTACCTAGGAAAACTGTTGTGTGTGCGTTGGCTCAGAGCCAAGTCTTTTCTTTATTTATATAACTTTTTTAAAAGTGTTGAATCATTGTAAGTTTGTGTTCTGTATTCTGCCTTTGCACTCCTGTCTTAGTTATTTTTCTTGACTTGTTATTTTGTTTTCTAACTCTTGTAAGTAGCAAGTACTTAGCTTACTCACCATATCACGAATACATGTAAGAATTAGTAAGCAGTGATAACTAGGCTGGGGTGTACTAGCAGACATGCCTAGGCATATGTCAAAGGTCCTTCTTCCATCCCCAGCATCAGCAACACAAAACAAACCCCAAACTATAATGTACAAATTATATTTACACTTGTACCTGTAAACATGCCTATAAATGTGTCACATAGAGGGAGTTTGCAGTTAGGAATAGTGCAGAAACCTACTGTAACTAATTTTGTTGTTGTTGTTTGCTTTCCAGTCTTATAGTTGTCCCTTGGTATCCTTGGGTATTGGCTCTAAAACAACTTTTTCACTCCTGATGGATATTCACATTTAATATAAAGTCACCCTATGTAAAATGCCAAAGTATTTATATGCAATTGTTAAACATCTTCCTATATAGCTTAACCATTGCTTGCATCTAATGTAAATGCTATGTAGATAGTTGTTGTACCATATTGTTTCAGAAATCATAAGAGAAAAAGTATATACATACTCGATATAGATACAACAATTGTACACATAACTGTATTTTCCATCCATATGGAACCCATAGGTATGGATGGCTGCTTGTATGTCAGTTATATTCTTTCATTTAAATTTCTAAGAGATTCTAGAAACTTATCCTGTTCTTTTATATCATTTAAAAATTACTTATTTTGATTTTCTCTGTGTGTGTGTTGTATGTATGTGCATCATATGCATACCTGGTACCTGTGGAGCCCAGAAGAGTGTGTCTGATTTTCTGGACCTGGATTCACAGGTAGTTGTTAGCTGCCATCTGGATGCTGTGAATTGAACCTGCATTCTTTACAAGAGCAGCAAGCACTCTTAGGCACTGAGCAGTCTCTTCAGACCTCTTTTATATCATTTTACTAGAGACTTATCTTCAGCAGAAAGATGTGTCTTTTTCCTGTTTTGGTTGTTATTGATACTACCTTATCAAACTGACTTAGCTCATCTATTAATTTTAAAAAGTTTCAGTGTTAATTATGTGTAGGTGTGTCTTTTGGAAGTATGTGTACATAATGATAGTTGCCTATGGAGGCCAGAAGAGAGTGTCAGATGTCAAATGCCCTGGTGCTGCAGTTAGAGGTAACTGTCACTTACTTACCATTCTGGAAACTGAACTCAGGTCCTCTGCAAGAGTAGAGCATATTTTTAACTAGTGAGCTTTCTCTCCGACCTTCTTAAACCCTTTACTTGAGGCAATTTACAAAACTCTGTAGTTGTGTGGGTGTGGGTGTCTATCTCTCTATAATTTACTATTTTTAAAATTTATAATCACATCATTCTATCCCCTCCTATGCAACACCACTGTCCTCTCTCAAAATTCTTGGCCTCTTTTTCTTTAATTGTCGTTTTACACACACACACGCACGTAAGTATGTAAATATAATCCATGTTAATATGATATTTTTAATTTAAACTATGTGAGTTATAAAACTTAGTTAAGCTGTTATAATTAAGGAGTTTTTACATATTACAACTTTTTGAGTTTTAGTCTTCTAGTTCATTTCTGAGTTCAGTATAATCTTATTCTTATGATTTAAGTGATTGGTGGATAAATGTATAGGAATTTTACACTCCAGCAGCATGGTTGCTCTGGCAAGGGATCACACCCAAATTTACAATCCAGCTGGAATGTAGACATGCCACACACCTTTAATCCCTGTGGCTGGAATACAGACACATCCTTAGTATACACCATTGATCCCAAACAATAATGACTAATTGAGGGGCAGACAAAGTGATGAATCAGAGAAAGATTTGACAGAATGAGTCAGATATGATACACCCAACTCTCATGAGGACAGACAGGAAAGAGAGGCTACTTAAAGAGTAGTGAGGGATAGAGAGTGCATCCATTCAATTCAGTTCACTTGTGCTCAGTTCAGTTCACAGCAGTTTAGTATCCGGAGAAAGGCTCTGAGAAGTCAGTTTGAGTTAGTCAGCTTTGGGAGGAGTTTGAACCAGAACAACCGAGTTGAACCAACCAGCCAGTGTTTAGAAAGAGCTAGAAAGTGTGGAAAGTGTGAGTTTATTCAGCAGTAAGTCTTGGAAGCGGAAACATTCTAGGCCTCGATTAGCTGATGGCTAAATGCTGAAGCTGGTCTGGACTCGTAGAAGATTAGATTATATGGGGGCTAGGGATAGTTAGAATCTAGGTATATGGGCTCAGTCCAAGCCATGTATTTGAAAAGCTTGGGTATAGCTCTTATCATTTTATTTGAGAAAATAAAAGTGACATTCACATTTACAGATAACCAATTTCCATGACCAATTATGTCATGAATTTATGAAAAACATTACCTTGAATCTCTGGAATAATATTCTACCTTTTATATTAAATTTTTTGAAAACATTGTCATTTTATGTTTATGGATGGTTTCCTGTCTGTATGTCTGTATACATGTATGTCTGTATACATGCAAAGTATGTATGTATGTCTGTATACATGTGTATGCAATACCCTTGGAGGCCAGGAGAAGATTTCAGATCCCCTGGAACTGGAGTTCCTGGACTGTGGTAAGACTCCACGGTGCTGGGAATTAAACCTCGTTCCTTTGGAAGAGCAGTCAGTGCTTTTAACTGCTGAGTCATTTCTTCAGCCCATTTAAAATTTTTAAAATTCTTTAAATTTTTCTCTATATTATAATCTTTGGTGTTTATTTTTAGATTAGAAATATCTTTGAGGCTCCCAGTTTGGCTACATTATCATAGGAACTCTCAGATTTTAACATGTCCCAAATACAACATCTTATTTTCCTCTTCGTATCTTTCTTGTACCTCATATCTTCCTACTTGTTTAATGCAGAAATTAAATCATCATTACCTTTTGACTCTGCATTTGGGACCTATTATTAGTAAGTTCTTTAAAGTCTTCCTTCAGAACGTTTTTTGCATCTGTAGACTCTCTCTAAAGCTACTTGAAAGTTGTTACATCTAGAGTACTGCTGAAGTCAACCTACTCCCCCTGACTGTACTCTTGCTTCTGTCTAGTAAACTCTTTCCTCAGTGAAGAGTTTCCTCAGTGGCCCTTTGAAAAACAACCAAAAAAAAAAAAAAAAAAAAAACAACAACAACAACAACAACAAAAGTAAGTTCTTGCCACTTGAGAGTGTTTCATTGTGTCCTTGGTGCATCTCACATAAGCCAAGAGTCTCTAGGCCTGTGAGACTCACTCAGTTCTCACTTGTTTTAGCCATGCTTGTCCTCTTTGTGTTCTCTAAGTGCCAGTGCCCACTGTAGTTTCTCCATGGTGTTTTGCCTGTTGTGGTTTTGTAGGCATTTTGTGTGGCTTTAACTTCACTTGACACCTGCCACCTGCTTTTGGTGGAGATAGGAGTGTGATCCATGCTGCCTCAACCTTGTGATTCTCCTGCCTCTGCATTCCCTAGGCTTGGATTATAGATGTGTCCCTGGTGTCTTAGTCTGCTTTTGTTGCTGTGACAAAAGTGACCAAAATCAGCTTGGGAAAGAAAGGTTTATTTGGGTTTCATATGCCTGCTCACACAGTTCACTAAGGAAAGCCAAGGCAGCAATTCAAGACAGGAAACTGGAGGCAGGAACGGAAGCAGAGACGATGGAGGAACTTAGTTTGTACTTAGGTGTTTAGTGAGTGCTTGTAAGTGAATCACCATAGTTACACATGAAACAATGGCATTCAAAATATTTAATACAATATATTTTATGCAGAACTGGACTATTCCTATAGCTAGTCTGAATACAAGAATATGGCTAAGAGATTGTTTTAAAAGTATTTATTTTTTTCCATATTCATACGAAAGATTTTTTTTAAAACTCAGGTATGTGCCTGTGTATGTGTTACTAGGAATTAAACACAGGGACATTGTGCCATGCTAAGCTATTCTTAATTTTTATTTTAGAGACAGTGTTATTCTAGTCCAGTCTGGCTTGTTACTACATGGGCAAAGCTGGCCTAGAACTCGTGACTGTCCTTTTCTCCTCAGCCAAATGCTCAGCATTATGGGCATGGCCGCTGGGTTGACAATTTTTACTTTAGCAAGCATTGAATCTTTTTGAGAAAAGGTAGTAAGAAGTGAAACAAAAAATAAATTTCTCATTGTAGGAGAATGATATATGGGGCACTGTTCATTTTACTTCTAACCTGTCCTAATTTGTGTGGTGACACCTGATTGTATGTGTGCAAAGGCCAGAGAAGAACGTAAGTGTTCAGTAAGCCCCTGTGATCCTCCTGTCTCGGCACCTCTAGCAGTGCTGAGGTTACAGGTGTGCATGCCTGGTGGCTTATATAGGTGCTTCCTCATGCTTGCCCAGTACACACTCAGACCTCCCTGAGCGTCTCTGTAGCCCTCAGGGCATGGTCTTAATTGCACTGTGATTTCTACATTCTCAGGTATTTTCTCTATTTACAGATAACTTTTATTAGGAAAGTAAAACAAATTGAACATATATAGGTAAGTTGTTGGAGTTTTAGAGGTTTTTGAGGCGTTACAAAAGTACAAGCTTCAGAGCATAGAGTGTAACTCCTGCCAAGCAATGCTTTTTAGTTAGAAAACTCAAACAAGATAGTATATAAAATAGCCTTTACATTTAAATACACAAACCTGTAAAATAGTAATCTGTTCATAATCAACTAAAACTGTTACTACTTTAGTTCCCATTATTAGATACACTAGTGGATGCTCTTAGACATTTAAGAGCCCAAAGTTAGAAAGCTGGGTTGGAGAAGCAGTTCTCCTTTCATAAACTACATTATGGCTCTGGAACGATTATTATCTCAATCAGTATAAGAATTAGTCTTTCTAGGCAGAGTCTTTTCTTTAAATGTGGCCCTGCCAGGATGACTGCACTGTACTGGATGGGATGCCCCACACCCAGAGTATGTGGGTGGCACAAATTGGACTTAGTGAGGATATTGGGAAGGACATGGACTTGGGAGGACAGTCTGGGAGGACGTAGGAGGAGGAATGGTAGGGTGAGTATGGAATTACCAAAGAGTTAATAAACATATAATTAGCTTTAATTTTTTATAAAGAATAATTATTCAGTAAACTTTGTCAGTTATTTAGTTTAAAGATTATTTTAATACTAAATATGCTAAAATACAGTCAAGTGTTCAAAACATCAGCCTGTGAAGGCTAACCCAAAATACACTGCAGTGTTTCCCATTGAGTATATTTGTACTCCATTTGTATCTTAGATACAAGGCATTATATATCATTCTGTGTGTTTCTGTTTATTTTAGTGGATTTAATTATAAAGCTGGCTATTAAAAACAGTTGGCGCAGGGGACCAGGGCTAAGAAATGGGAGTAGGTGGGTAGGGGAGCAGGGCAGGGGGAGGGTACAGGGAACTTTCGGGATAGCATTTGAAATGTAAATAAAGAAAGTATGTAATTAAACAAACAAACAAACAAAAAACAGTTGGCAATTAAAAAAAATCTTAGGTGTGGTAGTGCTGGTTTTTAGTATGAGTACATAGGCAAAGTACATCTGTTTTTAGTATCAGTACAACTGAGACTGGTTAGTATTAGCTAGTGTTTAGTGCTGGTTTTTAGTATCAGTGCAACTGATAAGAGACAGGCAGATCTCTTTATGTTCAAGGCTATTCTGGTCTACTAAGCAAGTTCCAGGCCATCCAGGGTTACATAGTGAGATCCTATCTAAAAAATCAAACAAAAATATTTTTTCTGTAACTCTTCATAGTCTTTCATAGGATAATTGTAAACTATTACAATTTATATATGTGGCACTTGGACTACTAATTGTGCTTTTTACATATTGTGTGTCACAAGCAGTTGTTTCTTATTTTTAATCCATTTTTGAAATGAAGAGTCACTTTAAGTGTGATTTTCAGATATTTCTTGAAATATAGTTTTCTCAAAATGCAGTGGCATTTCTTCATGTGCATTATTCTTTTTGTTTGTTTTTTTGAGACAGGGTAGACCAGGCTAGCCTTGAACTCAGAAATCCACCTGTCTCTGCCTCACTACTGCCCGGCGAATTTTTCTTTTTAAAGATTTATTTTTATTACTTCCTTTACAATAAGATTTTAAAATGTCTATGTATGTGTTTCGTCTGCCTGTATGACTTTGTATCATTTGAGTGCCTGGTGCCGGGGGCATTCAGGAGTGGGCATTAGATCCTCTGGAGCTGGAGTAACAGATGGCTGGGAGCTGCCATGTGGGTACTGGGCACTGAACCCTGATCTTTTGCAAGTGTTCTTCATTACGGAGCCATCTCTCCAGCCCCAAGGTTTATTTTACTTTTAATTTTGTGTATATGTATGTGCCTGTGTATAGGCATATGTATCAAAGTGCTAGTGCCCACAGGTGACACTGGATCCCCCTGTGCAGGAGTACAGACATTTGTACAGACACTTGACATGGGTTTGCTGGGAACTAAGCTCAGAGACACTCAGCCTCTAAGCTGCCTCTCTAGCCCTCGTGGTAATATTTTGTTTTGCTATATGTATGACCAAAATTTTTATATGGAGGCTTAAAAAACAGCTATGTAGTTTTTATTTGTTGATCTTGAGCAACTATTTACTCTTGAAACTTTGGATGGACCTTTTAGGAAGAAACTCTAGATAGATTAAAGAACACCACATAAGCTAAATAGTGCTCAGGGATTCAGAGAGCGCTGTGCTAGTAGTGTCTCAACAGTGAGCCCTGAGGCAGTGTGCATGATGACTGCAGCCATGGGTTTGGTTTATTTGGGCGTAGTCTGATGGATTGGCTCTGTGGTTGGCTGAAACCTAATCTGTGAACGTAGAGGTAAAATACTCAGTTTGTCCTACTCACCATATAGACTACTTCTGTCACTCTGAAATGGGAGGCGTTTCCTCCCCGTCAGGGAGCCAACACTTGATTATGCAGTGGCCATAAGTTGAACATCTTCTGAGTCAGTTGTTACTCCATCTACTGGGTGATAGTGTCTGATCCCAGAAGTTGTGGGCTCAGTCCTAATAGATTACTCTGCATCTTAGGTACTTGGAGCAGGTCTTATCCTTTGTGGTTTCTGACCTGGCTGCCAGCTGGGCTTTCTAGGACTCCCTCCTTGCGTTGGAATAATTTGGCAGAGTGGCTCGTAGATCTCAGGGAGACTGTGCTTGTGTTTATTAGATTTATGACAGATATTTTAAGAGACATAAATAAACACCAGTCACAGAGACCCATAGAGTAAGGTCTAGAAGACTCTTACGTGTAGGAGCTCCATTTCTTGTAGATAGTTTGATGAGATGCACCACCCTCTGGGATGGCTTCTTAGTCACCTTCCTATAAGGCTGTCTCTTCTCAGCCAGCCAGGAGTTTTCCAGTTCTGATTGGTTTTTTTTGTTTGTTTGTTTTTGTTTTTGTTCTTGTTTTTTAATGGAAGCTTCGTTGTATTGGCTTGATTGAAACATGTACAACTGTGCCAAAGGAGGTGTGTGACTTACTATGTTAGGACAGAGTGGCAAACCCAGCCGGAGTTTCTGTTCAAGGTCTTCATGGTCTTTGGGCAGCACTCCTTCCTTTCAGGTGCGAGGTAGGGCACTGTCTGAACTGCGGGCCCTGAGATTGATCCTTAGACAGGGTAGATGGGAAAGATGTCAGAGGAGATACTTTTACTCTCTATGGCCCACTTAGGATAATTTGCCTTGGTGAAACAAGGAGCTGCTTGATGAGGGCAGGATAGTACTGCAGAGGATTTGGTCCTAACAGCCTAACAAAAACTGTCTTTTTACTTGAGTGTTCCAAAGCTACTTCAAGAACCAAGGCCAGAAGGCCAAATACACTACTCCTATTTCTCTAGTTACTTAAGATATAACAAGAAATTAAGCAAGAGCTAGAAAGTGTGGGTGAACACACACACACACACACACACACACACACACACACACACACCCTCACACACCCTCTGTCACATCTGAATATTTGTTATGAACGACATGCTCTTCCTTGCTTATTTACTGTTGCATAGGAGCCATCTCCTGTTGCACAGGGACATCTTTTAGGCTAATGGTTTCCTGTTTATTTAACAACTCATGTAACACAGCTGTCACAGTTACATTCCTGATGACGAAAAGACTAAGATAACATTTGTCACCTATTAGATTCTACGAAATTGTGTTAGGCTTCTGCTAGTTATTTCCTTTCTTTCTTCATCCATTCTGTAATGCTTATTTATCAAGTGTATGAAATATGTTAAAGCTTAGAGTATAATTTATAAAGTGTGATGAGTCTGTGTTATATGCCACTACCATTCTAGGTGCTGTAGAATAAGTCTGCTATGTAGATATTGGCAGCTTAGGGGCTGGAGAGATGACATAGCAGCCTGTAACAGCACTTGTCATGGCAGAGGACCAGTGTTCAGTTCCCAGCATTTAGATGGGGACTGACAACCATTCTTAACTCATTTCTAAAGGACCTGACTCCTTCTTTTGCCCTCCGAGGACACCAGGCAAATACATGGTGCACACATACACATGTAGGGAAAATATACATTATAAAATAAATAAATGTAAAAAGTTTGAAAGTTGACAATTTCAGCAGAAAGACTGAAAATATGGACATTAAGCAACTGTAAGTTATTAAAATTGGATAGTTTTTATAAAAACTCTAGATTATTGACATCTAGCAGAGGTGCCACTGTGTTCTGATATAAGTTAAGTTTATCTTGGTGACTTTTCAATTTTAGTTTCGGGGCATAATAGGAAGCAGCCTAACATAGGGTAGTATAAGTTAAATAGTATTGTAATAGCTGTATCATACTTTGGCTGGTAACACCAGCATAATAACACTGATGCCTGGTGAAGACTTCTGAGCATTCTGCTCTACATCTGTATCAGCAGCTATGTGACTGAGGCAGAATTGCCCTGAGTTTGGGGCCAGCCTGGACTACAGAGTGAGATTTCTTATTGAATATTAATAATAATGCTAATTACTGTTGTTTTCAGAGGATCGATCTACTGGTTTGTTTGGTTTTGCTGGCAAAATTTGGCTACTATTAAAATTATTTATTTATTTAGTGTGTGTGTTTTGCCTGAGTGTATATGTCTGTATACCACTTGTGTGCTTGTTGCCTGACGAGGACAGAAGAGGGTATTGAATCTTTTGAAACTTGAAACTGGAGTTACATTCAGTTGTGAGCCTCCAAGTAGGTACTGGGAATTGAACTCTGATCCCCTGGAAGAGTAGAGGTTCTCTTAACTGCTGAGCCATCTCTCCACCCCCCTAGATTATTATTCTTAAGTTAGTTCTGGTTAATTGGTATGTGTATCAAGGACAGTAATTACTGTTGTCATAAATTATCAACAGAATGATAAAACCTATTATAGTTGTTCACTAAATTCATAGCAGGGCACTATGAATGTTTAATTCAAATTGGCTATAAATTATGTTTTGTACAGTGCCATTTGGTTGAAATACAGTGAGCTTGTTTTTAATTTGTTTACATTTCTGGGAAATCTGCATAGTCTCTATTGCTGTCAAGTGATGTGTCTCTGTATTGTAGTGTTCTAATTTATAGAGAAAAGTTAAATTCAAAGATTAGGTTTTTAACTTGGTTCTATTTCTATACAGTCATGGTCAGAGAGATACTGCACAGATTCTTCTATTACGAGGAGCCAAATATTTACCAGATAAAAATGGAGTAACCCCTCTAGATCTATGTGTACAGGTATGCTTTTAATATATAATTCCAAGCGCATTTATGATAGAAATTATAAATTATAAAATAATGGTTTTTTGTAAATGAGAGTATGAAGATGTTTAGTCTGTGAAAAGTATGATCTTTAAATGTCTCTTTGTTTTTAAACCTGAAAAATTGTAAATTTTGTTTTTAGGGTGGTTACGGACAGACTTGTGAAGTGTTAATTCAGTACCACCCGAGGCTTTTCCAGACTATTGTTCAAATGACACAGAATGAAGACCTTCGGGAAAACATGGTAGCATAAGCTTGCTAATAGGTTGTAAATGAGTAGTAATTAAAATTGTTATGTTTATTTTAGTAATGAGTTGGTTGTGCATTATATGAGTTATAGTTAGCCCTTGATATATGGGGATTCTACAGCCAAAAAACCAATTATTGATCAAAAATATTATAATCAAACATGATCAGACTTTTTGTCATTATTCCCTAAAAAAATACAGTATAGCAACTATTTACATAGCACTTATATTTTATTAAACATGACAAATTATGTGAAGATGACTTTAAGTTTATGAGAAAATATGCATTGAATATATTCAGTTGCTATATTTTATAAAAAATGTGAACATCTAGAGGTTTTGGGTGTTTAGGGACAAGTTGGAGTTAACAGGAATATTGTAGTGTGGTATAAATAATAACATGTCTTATTGACATTAGCCCTCTGAATCACCTGAGTGGCTTTCCTTATGATAATTACCTCATGGATAGAGGACAGGAATATGAAGGAGGAATACTTTGTAATGACTGGAAACTACTTGATCACTGAGCTCTTTTTCCTGTAGTTTTGTGCTGCTAGGGTGTAAACCTGGGGCCATGCCTGCTGAGCTATATCTTCAACCCCAAGCTCAGTATTTGTAATAGCTATAATCTTGGAAAAGTTGCAGATTTGGAAATCTTTATAAACTTCAGATGTTTAGAATTAAATTTTTAGATGCATACTTGATTTCCTGTGTATTTTTTAACTGGATAATTTTGAAGAAAGATTGTTTTTCATCTTTTTCTTTTATTGGCTCTTAAGTTTATATAGAGTATAATAATTGTAAGGTTCTTGATTTTAGTTGACTGCCTTTAAGGCATTTATTAAGCATGTGTATATATTGATAGAATAAATGGGTTACTCACTCTGTAATCACTTTGGTTTTTAATTTATATAAAACCAGTTACGGCAAGTTCTGCAGCATTTGTCTCAGCAAAGTGAAAGCCAGTACCTAAAGATCCTGACAGGCCTTGCTGAAGTTGCTACGACAAATGGCCATAAGCTGCTTAGGTAAGCATTCCAGGGACTCAGTACAGAGGAGTGTCTGTCTGCTTGATCTCCTCAGTAATTAGCTATCTTTTGTCATTGATGAGCTGTGTAAACAATTTGCTGACTTACCCTATTAGTTACTTTTCTACACTGTGATAGCACTATGTCTTTGGCAACTTAGAGAAGGGTCCATCTACTTAAGGTTGTCGGGGATAAGAGTGCATTGCGGCAGGGAAGCATGGCAGCAAGCAGCAGGCAAGGCAGCAGGAGCAGAAGCTGAGGATTCACACCTTCACTCAAAACAGGAAGCAGAGAGCAGGCTCTAAGTGGTGCACATTTTAAACTCTTAAAGCCCCTGTCCAGTTCAATAACTCACGTCGGTAACAATAAGGCTACACCTCCTGAGTTTCTCCAAAGGGCCTCCAACTTCAGAGCAAGCATGCATATGCCTAGGCTGTAGGGCCTTCTCATTGAAACCACCACATTTAAGGTTTGTCATTCTGTTTAAAAAGCCCTGGCTGATCAGCTTATCTAAGAGACTTTATAAAGAAACCTAGAACATACTAATGTGAATTTTGGCATATGTGTACGGAATTTTGTAAAATGATTGCTTAAGATTAGTCCTACCAGTAAACGCGTGTGAAGAAGCTGCTATTGTCTTGGGTGTGGTCATATTTCCTTTCAGTCTAGGCAGTTGAGATCAAAAGTAGGAGGACCAGGAGTTCAAGGTCATCCTCAGCTACATAAGGAGTTTGTGGTCAGCCAGGGCTACAGGAGAACATAGTCCAGGACTCTGAATCGCCGAGTTACAAAATTGGGTCGATCCCCTACTGTTTCAGTGTTCAGCATTCCTTCATCATATTCATTATAGTTTTTTTTCCTGTACTGTTTCTCTCCCTACTTCAGTTTTTAATTCTTTTTTTTTGTTTTGTTTTGGTTTTTTTTGTTTTTGTTTTTGTTTTTTCGAGACAGGGTTTCTCTGTATATCCCTGGCTGTCCTGGAACTCACTTTGTAGACCAGGCTGGCCTCGAATTCAGAAATCCGCCTGACTCTGCCTCCCAAGTGCTGGGATTAAAGGTGTGTGCCACCACCGCCCGGCTTTAATTCTTTTTAGATTCTATGGTTTTAATAACTCATTGCTGAGCCTAAGGAACTAAACTTTATATTGCTTACTTTTATATATAGCTTATATCTTTGCTGTACATCTTTGTATGTGATTAGCCACTCCTACTAGGAGAATAGGCAGCTATTACCAAGTACTTAATGTGTTACTGTTTCTTATGCATTTGACCCTCTTCTAATTTAATGCATTCTTCTTTGTATGACTCACTAATTATTTCTACAGTGACAGTTTGTGATAACCTTTTACCTTTGTACATTGCTACAGAACTTTCTCTTTCTACATGCAGAGTCTATGAAAACTATGCATACAAAGCTACATTGTCAGACTTATGGTTATTCCCATGAAAGTCATTCTGCATCAACAGTTGCCTTCTCTTTCCCGACAGGGTCTTGCTGTATAGCTCTGGCTGGCTCTGAACTTGTTTAGGGTCTTGCTATGTAGCTCAGGCTGGCTTTGAACTTGATGTCTTCATGTTTCATGCTCTGAAGTGGGAATACATTTGTGAGCTACTTATTCTCTGCTACTTTCTGTGCTCCTGTACTCTTTACTTGAAAGGTCTTCTGCTAATTCAGACCAGTATCACCTTCTTACTTGTTTGTATTTCCTAAGTTGCTTTTGATATTCTCTTTGGAAGCACTTTTAGATTCTTCTGCTTTATGACTCATTGGAGCCAAGGTTTCCATAATGTACTCTGTCCATTTTTGTTTAGTCATTCCTAGTAACTCATGTATTTCATGAAACCTGAGACTTAGATAGGCTAATTAAATCATAGGAGGGAAGAAGTGGAGGGGTATGAATGAGGACTATATTTGATCAAAACACATTATATGCATATATGAAATTCTGAATTAAAAGCATATGCATATTTCTATCCGTCTCTTTTATAATACAGTGAGGTATAATTTGTGACTTTAAAATAATATGCTAAAACTCAAAAACCAACCAACCAACAACAAAAAAACCCCCCATGGGCTATGGACTTTGGAGCCTTCCAGATACAGTTGTAAGTTCAGACACTGTTTACTAACTTGTTACACACCAGCTTTGACATCCAGGGTAAACTGAGGTGGGGTGTAAAGTCAGTAATTCACAAGTACACTTTTGGAAGTGAATAAATTTCCTTAACGTTTGTATCTAAAGATAGTATTCTTCATAGTTTATGCTATACTGGTGGTATATTCATTGGTTATATTCTGGGTACTTAAAAATTAGAAATCTAATTCATAACAAATAATAAATTTAATACCATGTATTAATATATACTTAATGTTACATACTAATATATATATATATATATATATATATATATATATATATAAATAAAATATATTTTCTGCTCAACAAACTTCTTTCTCCTAGAATGGGTAAGAAATTATCTTAACACAGAGAATTCATGAGACAGTTGGTTAGTGAACTAAATATGTTTAAAATAAATATTTGAAAATCAATTTGTTTGGTTCCACCTAATGTGTTCATATTTTAATTTTTCATTTTCAGTTTATCTAGCAATTATGATGCGCAGATGAAGAGCCTTTTGAGGATTGTGAGGATATTTTGTCATGTCTTTCGAATTGGTCCCTCATCTCCCAGTAATGGAATCGATATGGGCTACAATGGAAATAAAACTCCAAGAAGCCAGGTGTTCAAGGTCAGAAACGTTGTTGTTAGGAGGTAGACATAAAGGAGATGACTAAAACACAGCATACATTCATTAAAATCATGAGCAAGATATAAGTTTGGTTCATAACTTGGTTACATATTTCCCCTTTCAGTTTTGTCTAATGAACAAGATTTAATTGGTAAGCTTTTCAAGTTTTTCTTACACATAAATCAATCCCATTCGTGCTTTTAAGGATAGAGATATTTAGTATTAAAGTAATTATATTGAATTACAAGTTTATTTATTTTATGCAATATTAAATGTTGAAGCTAGGGCTATCTGTGTGCAATGGAAAGTTAACCCTAGCTTACTTTTTACTTTGAGACAGAATCTCATTAAGTTGGTCAGACTGACCTGTTCCTTGTTTGGTAGCTGAGGCAGGCCTCCCTCCTAAGTAGCTGGGATTACAGATTTTAGCCACCAGGTCCAACTCAGATAATGAATTTTTAATGCAAAATGTAAGCCATCATCTTAAAAATGTTTAACTAGAAGATAAAATAACCTGGTTTTGTTATTTGTATTATATACGTGCTGTTTGTGTCTGTATTATATATTTTGGAAGAAAGGCTACTCTTACTTAATAGTTCTATTAACAATTCCTGGGATTATCTTAACAAAGAGTATTTTTAAAAAATACTTTTCATTACTTTGGCTGCCTTTCCTAACACATATCATTGTTATTACCCATATCAAATTATGTGTTTATGAACTAGCTATGCATACTCTGTTGATAATAATGTTTTTTTGTTATAGTTTTATGTAAGACTATGGTTTTGATCTTCAGCACAGCAGGAATTAAGCAGTAACAACAAAGAAGCATGTCTGTGCACAGCAAATGTACTTGTGGGTCACACTTTGAGCAGTTTATTCTGTATTATCTTTAAGGGTAGTAGGTTTCTGTGCTATAAAATTTACTTTTGAGGTTCACAAAGACGTTATTTCTTGCAACAGTGTTTAGGTTATCTCTCCAACTAAGACAAATATTTTTTTTTATGTAATATAACTTATTGAAAAGATTTAGTTAGTGTTTATAAAACTTGAATCTAAGTTAATGTTATATGCTAAATAATTCTGGTTATTATAGCTAAATAACTTTATCTTACATGAACCTTTTGACATACTTAACAGATAAATGGCTTGCAAGCATTTTGATATTATATTAAAAGTTATTTGTGTATTATCATTGTGAGTGATGTGTGTATTTGAGTTCAGGCTTGTGGTGTCAGTTGTCTCCTCTCTGCCTTTCTGCAGGTCTGGGTATTGAGTTCATGTAGCAAGCACTTTACCTGCTAAGCCACTGTGCTGACCACACTGTACTCTTGAATCTAAGAATAGGTGTGATAGCCCCTTAGGAAGGTGCCTGTTATCTGTGTTTCATTCTTTTTTCCTTTTGGAATCAGTACAGGAAAGATAATTTTCACCTATACATATTTGTTTCCTTTTACTTCTTTTTTCACCTCTTGTGCCACCTTCTGGAAGAAGGAAACCAAGCAGTTTTTGGTTTCCACATCCTGTTTTCTTTAGTTAGGATTTGCAGTTTACTACTCTTGTAGCATTTCTATCCAAGTGGCCAATCTGCTCCTTTGTCAGGGCTTTTCTCAGTGAGGTTTACTCCTCGCGTGACATCATATGATGCTATTCTTAATGTAGTCTGGCATGGTTTACTATGTTAGCACTTACTCCCGTATTTTACTTTCTACTCAGCTATAATGATAAGTAGGAAATTATGGTAGGTATAGGTAGCAGTCACTATTTCCTTATTCTTAAAATTTGAATCTGTCTTGCTAATAGGCTTAGCATAAACATATTAACAGTTGGCTTAATGCTAGTTTTCTATTTAATCAATGCAGGGTTAACTGTAACAAAGTATGTCAAAGATACTGTTTCCTATACTCTCCTGCTGCGTTTTTTTCAGTGTTGGGACGTAAATATAAGTCCTCACATATGCTAGGTGACATAGTTTTTCTTTGTTTAATGAAATTCAGACTTTTTTTTTGTCATGTAGTTATGGGTTTTCTTTCCTTTTACTTTTTGTGTACTGGGAAATGAACCCAGAACCTCATATTTTTTAGGCAGGTGCTCAGCTGCCAAACAAGGAACAGGTCAGTCTGACCAACTTAATGAGATCCTGTCTCAAAGTAAAAAGTAAGCTATATTCTGACCATTCAATAGTTTTTAATTAATGAGTATTCATACCATGTTTTGATCAACTCCTCCAAGATCCCCTACCACCCTGCCCACCAAACTTTATCTACATTATATCTTGTCTTTCTGCTCCCTTACTCCCTTCCTCTTTCTTTCTTAATCAAATGAAAATCATCACATCAATAAGAAAAAAACATAATAAAACAAAACAGAAAGTCACCCCCCACCCACCCCAACCCAGAAACAAAACAATGATCCTTTTGTGTGGCCAGGGCACAGGGCCTGTCTAGGAGTGTGATTGATACACCCAATGTCATTCCATTGTAGAAAACTGATTTTCCACTTCACAGCAAGTATCAATTGTAAACACTTCTTGTTTAATGATGGGACTGCATCTCTAGTTCCCCATCTCAGTGATAGGACCCTGGCTGGCGTATCCCTATGTAGGGCTTGTGTGTGCTTCCACAGTCTGTAAGTTCATGTGAGTATCAATCCTGTTGTGTCTGGAAAACACTGTTTCCTTAGGTCATCTAACACCATTGGCTCTGAACGTATTTCTTCCTCCTCTTTTGGATAGTTCCCTGAACCTTGACAGAGGGGTTTGATGAAGACATCTGTCTTAGGGTTTCCATTGCTGTGAACAGACACCAAGACCAAGGCAACTCTTATCAGGGATAACATTTAATTAGGGCTGCCTTACAGGTTAAGAGGTGCAGTCCATTATCAGCAAGGTGGGAAGCATGACAGCATGCAGGCAGACACTGTGCTAGAGAAGGAGCTGAGAGTTCTACATCTTGATCTGAAGGCAGGCAGGCAGGAGGAGACTGGCATCTACAAGTAGCAAGGAGCATTGAGCATAGGACCTTAAAGTCCACCCCCACAGTGACATACTTCTACCAACAAGGCCATACCTCCTAATAGTGCTATTTCTCATGGGGTAATCATATTCCAACCACCACAATATCCAATTAAGACTGAGTACTCCAAAGTCTCCTGCTCTGTGCATTGTCCAATTGTGAGGTCTTGTGCTGATTCCCATCTGTTGCAAGAAGTTTCTCTGATGTGGACACTTTGCCCCTTCTTAGAATTGGGAACAAAACACCCATGGAAGGAGTTACAGAGACACAGTAGTTTGGAGCTGTGACGAAAGGTGGACCATCTAGAGACTGCCATACCTGGAGATCCATCCCATGATCAGCCTCCAAATGCCAACACCATTGCATACACTAGCAAGATTTTGCTGAAAGGACCCTGATATAGGTGTTTCTTGTGAGACTGTGCCGGGGCCTAGCAAACACAGAAGTGGATGCTCACAGTTAGCTATTGGATGGATCACAGGGCCCCCAATGGAGGAGCTAGAGAAAGTACCCAAGGAGCTAAAGGGATCTGCAACCCTATAGGTGGAACAACAATATGAACTAACCAGTACCCCTTGGAGCTCGTGTCTCTAGCTGCATATGTAGCAGAAGATGGCCTAGTTGGCCATCAGTGGAAAGAGAGGCCCATTGGTTGTGCAAACTTTATCTGTCTCAGTACAGGGGAACGCCAGGGCCAAGAAGTGGGAGTGGGTGGGTGGGTGAGTGGGTGGGTGAGCGGGTGCAGGACTTTTGGGATAGCATTGGAAATGTAAATGAAGTAAATACCTAATAAGAAAACAAACAAACAAAAATTTTCTCTGACGAGGAATGAGCACAGCACTTGAACCTATGGTTATTACCTTTTTTTTTTTGTTTTTGGTTTTTTTTCAAGACAGGGTTTCTCTGTGTAGCCCTGGCTATCCTGGAACTCACTTCGTAGACCAGGCTGGCCTCGAACTCAGAAATCCACCTGCCTCTGCCTCCCGAGTGCTGGGATTAAAGATGTGCGCCACCACACCTGGCTGATTTTTTTTTTTTAAGATTTATTTATTTATTATATGTAAGTACACTGTAGCTGTCTTCAGACACACCAGAAGAGAGAGTCAGATCTCGTTACGGATGGTTGTGAGCCACCATGTGGTTGCTGGGATTTGAACTCAGGACCTTTGGAAGAGCAGTCGGGTGCTCTTACCCACTGAGCCATCTTACCAGCCCCTGGTTATTACCTTTTAATTAATTAATTTGTAGTTTAATTTATCCTTTTATTGAAAATAGATTTTTTTCTTTATACATATAGATTGTGGTTTCAGCTTCTCCTAGCTCTTTCAACCCCCCCCCCTTCTATTGATATCTACCCCACTTTTGTCTCTTACTAGAAAGCAGACAGGTTTCTGTGGGACAATAAGGAAATAAAATAGGATAAAACAAAAACTAACCCTGGAGTGGGACAAGACAAACAAGGAAACGAGCCCAAGGAAGGTACAAGAGACAGAGCCCCCTTGTTTGCATTCAGGAACCCCCATGTAACACTAAACTGAAAGCCCTAGTGTATCCACAGTGGGCCTGGTGCAGATGCATGCAGACCCTCATGCAGCCTCAGTCTCTGAGTTCACATCACCTTTGTTCACCTCGATTTGGAGGGTCTTGTGTTCTTCCCGTGTTCCACCCCTCCAGCTTTGCTCTCTTTCTGCCTCTTCTCCTGCTCTCGAGGGGAAGGATTTGATGGATGCATTGTTTTTAGGGGCTGAGTGATCCAAGATCTCTCATTCTTTGTACAGTATCTGCCTGTGGGCTTTCATGGGTTTTTTTCCAAATGCTGTAGTAGGAAACTTCTCTGATGATGGTTGAGCAAGCCATTGATCTATGAGTATAGGTAAATCTCTTTAGGAGTCATTTATTGCTATATTTTCCTTTTTTCTTATTTGTGTGTGTGTGTGTGTGTGTGTGTTTTAAGGCCAGTATTATTTGGTTTTACCCTAGATCCCTGAGCTATCTAGTCTCAGGTTCTTGGTCACTCAAGTAGTGTTGGCTATGGGTTCCAGATTTTGCAGTGGGCCTTAAGTCAAATCATTTATTTCCTAGTTGATTATGTCCACAAGCTTTGTGTCACCATTGCCGTAGCATATCTTGCAGGCAGGTCACCATAATAGATCAGAGGGTTTGCGTTTCAGTTGATGATAGTATTTCTCCCCTTGGGTTGCATGAAGAGTACCTTTCTTCATATACCACTTAGGTGTGGCAGGTGCCTATTCTGTGTAGACACCAGCTCAACATCTTCATGTTCAGTGAGCTATGTAAGTGTTGTCTTCGTCAATGAGGCCTTGCTGTCAATATGAAGAAAGTGACCTATAGTTTTGGCATCAGCCTGGTTTGTTTGAGTGGTGGGGGTGGGGTCTTATGGGACTTCTTTGGCTACCAACTCAATTAGATGTGTCTCATTCTCAATATTGGAATTTTCATTTGGTGACAAGAGATGGCTAGTTGGGGCTTTGACTCTCCCATTGTTTGACAGTTTTATTTAGATCTCCATCATATATGCATATATTTTAGGAAGATTTTACTGTGCTAGGTTTCTGTAATACTCCTCAAATGTCACTTAATTTTAGCTGTCCCCATATTCCCTCCCTCATCTCCTGGTCCCTCCCCTTCTTTACTCCGTCCTCCTATACCATTCTCCCTCTCCCTCCATCCTTCCATAACTATCTATTCTACTTCCCTTTCCTAGGAGATATATCTGTTCCCGCTCTGGAGTCCTTTACTGTATGCCTGCCCTCTGTGGCTCTATGGATTGTAGCTTGGTTATTATTAAATTAATAGCCAGCATCCACACTTGGTCTGGGTTACTTCACTTAGGGTAATAGGTCTTAGTTTCATCTGTTTACCTGTGAATTTTATGGCTTTTAAAAAATGACTGAATGTAAATTGTACCATTGTGTAATACCATATTTTCTTTATCCATTCATCTGATGTTTACACTTTCTGGCTGTATGGCTAGAACAGCACTGAAATGATTGAAAAAGCATCTCTGTGCTAGGATGAAACATTCTTTGGGTGAATGCCCAAGAATGCTATAGCTGCGTCTTGAGGTAGATCGATTTTCATTGATTTCTGTAGTGGCTGTACAAGTTTGCACTCCCATCAGCAATGGATGAGTGTTCCCCTTGTTCCACATTCTCACCAGCAAGAGCTGTCAATTGGTTTATTGATCTAAGCCATTCTGACTGCTGTAATGTGAAATATCGAAAGTAGTTTTGATTTGCATTTTCCATATGACTAAGGATGCTAAACATTTTTTTTAAGCGTTTTCAGCCATTTGAGTTTACTCTGAGAATTCTGTTTAGATCTGTACCCTATTTTTAAAATTGAGTTATTTGTTTTATTGATATCTAATTTTTTGGGTTCTCTATTTATTTTGGATATTAGCTCTCTGTTGCATGTGTAGTTGGTAAAAAACCTTTCCCCATTCTGTAAGCTGCTGCTTTGTTCATATGGCCATGTCTTTTTCTGTGCAGAAGGCTTTCAATTTTGTGAGGTTCCATTTATTGTTGATCTTACTGCCTGTGCTAACACTGTTGGCAGATAGTCTTCATGTGCCAATGAGTCCAAGGCTATTCCCACCATGTTGAAGTTTGTGATGCATTTGGAGTTGAGTTTTGTGCAGGGTGATAGGTATGGGTTTATTTGCATTCTTCTAAATGTAGCCAGCCAGTTTGACGGGCACCATTTGTTGAAGATACTATCTCTTTTCCAATGTGTATTTCTGGCGAGTGTGTGTGTGTGTGTGTGTTGTTTTTTTCTTTCTTTTTTCCACTCAAAGAATCAGGTGTTCTTACCTGTGTGGATTTTTTGCCTGGGTTGTCAGTTCAGTTCCCTTGATGAAAGGGTATCTGTCTTTGTGTCAGTACCATGCTGTTTTTAGTACTATAGCTCTGTAGTAAAACTTATAAATTAGGGATGGTGATAGTTCTTTTATCATTCAAGATTGTTTAAGCTATCCTGGGAGATTCACTTTGTTTTGTTTTTCTATGTTAAGCTGAAAATTGTCCTTTCAAGCTCCTTGAAGAAGTGTTGGAGTTTTGGTGGTGATCATATTGAGTCTGGAAATTTGCTTTTAATAGGATGGCCATTTTTACTATGTTAATCCTACTGATCCATGAGCATGGATGATCTTCCCATCTTCTGATATCTTCATTTTCTTACTTCCATGATTTGATGTTTTTAATTAGACTGGTCTTTGACTTGTGATATCCCATGACTTTTTCTATTTTTTGAAGCTTTTGTGAAAAGTGTTGATTCCCTGATTTCTTTCTCAAACTCTTTGCCATTTGTATATAGGAAGGCTACTGATTTTTGTGAGTTAATTTTGTATTCAGCTATTTTGCTAAAAGTGTTTGTTTAAATGGTGGATTACCTTTATTGATTTACATATGTTGAACTATCCTTGAGTGTCTGGGAAGACGACTTGATCGTGGTGGGTGATGTTTTTGTGTACTCTTGGATTTGATTTGCAGGTATTTTACAAGTTGACTAAAAAATAAAATGCTACAGAAATTAAGTATTAACTGTTAAAGTTTCTGTTAGCTTTTTAAATTAAATATGGTGTATTTGAGTGATGGGGAAACCATCTAACTTCTTGAATGTAAAGATAAATTAGAGACTGTTGCTATGCATTCATGTTAAGTTCATGGTGGGGTGATCAAGTTGTGAACTCCTGGACTATTTGCTGTGATGTTGGACTGGAAATACATGTTCCCTTTACCACATTCTAAGGTAGCAGTTGATCCCTACTTGTCATCTCATTAAGTCTGCATGTCACTTTATTGTAAGGAATACCTCATGGGCCTTCCATTAGAGCTGAGGGTGTTTATAGGCCATTTGGTTTTAGTGGGTGAAATAGTCTAACATCCTGTTATTAGGGGTTTCTGATTTATTTGAGAAGTCCTTTAAGCTAATCATAACACTCACCACTCTTTCAGTTTTAAGAGATTTTCTCTAGTGTCTAGCAGCTTGGCAGTATTTGAAAGAGAATATTGTTTTTGTTTTGTTATTGGACAGTGAGCATAATGGGTGGTGATATACCCTTTTCTTCCCAATAGTAAGCTGTGACTTTTAGTGGTTTCATAGAAATGTAATTTAGAATAAGTTTTTTAGTAGCCAAGAAAAAGTTGAGAAAGTTAGCTTAACAATTTTTTTTGTCATGGGATATTATTTAGTTGAGAAGAACAGGATTTGAAAGTGCTATGAAATACATGAACTTAAGTTAGCTTTCCTGTCACATTTTGATTTCACTTCAGAATATCTTGAGATTTTAAAATAGTTTCCCAGTAAGCTTGGGGTTATATATGTGTCATACAAATACAGCACGCACACTCACACACACACACACACACACACACACCTTAGAGTATAAATTAAGGTTGTTTGTGAATCATATGACATTATGTTATATTACTCTTGCTGTGTGTAGAAATATAATTTTGTGCTCATGATCACTTAGTTTATGAAACGAAACAATTATGTTGGTACTGTCAAGAAACCTGTTTAATATATTTCTTCTTGTTATTGATTTATTTTTATTTTATGTGTATGGATAACTGGTCTGCATCTATGTCTGTGTATCTCACACATGCCTGGTACCCAAGGAATCCAGAAAAAGGTCTTGGATTCCCTGGCACTGGAGGTGGAGATATTTGTGAGTCATCACGCAGGTGCTAGGAATCGAACCTGAGCCTTGAAGTACTCTTAGTATTACCAAGCCACACACCCACAGCGCATCTTCCTCAGTGCCAGTTGATATATATGTTTTGTATCTAATATATTTTGTTATCCATAAATATTGCAAGTACCATAATTATGACATGCAATAGTTTATTTAATGTTTCTATGCTCATAATCAAGCCTGGAGCTCTGGCACCTACTAGACAGATGGTGATAACAGAGCCTTACCTCCAGCCCCAGTATTTTCCTTCTGATTCTCATCTTACTCTTTTTGTGCCTGTGGCTAGTTATTATAGGTACGAGTGCTCCCTTCTGTGACTAACAAATGACGTCTCAGGGAGGTAATTCCCTTGGTAAAGTCTTATCCAGTTTGGAATTTGACTTTATTGAATATATGTCTAAGAAAATAAGATAATACAAACGAGGAAAAACAAAACTAAACAACAAAAAAGAAAGAAAAACTCCAAATGATTATCTTTTTCTCCAGTTTCTCTTAATTCTTTCCTATAATACTTCATTTCAATCTGTAGTTTTTCAGTATTTTTGTCATGATTATTTGTCTTCCATTTCATGCATGGAGATGCAACCCCTGTTCTGTTTGGAAGTTTACTTCTGAAGTAGTTTGCTGGCGTACAGAGAGTAAAAAACGAACCGTACAGGTGATTTAATGCTGTGGTCATGAAGGAGAACCCTCGGACTGGGACTTGAATCCGAGGGCGTTTTCAGTGATGATCTCATGGTCATCCACGGGCTCTTGCCTAAGCAGCAGCTGTTCTAACCACGAGGGCTGACTATTGAAAAACCCTCTTCTAGGTTGAGAGGCGTGTTCATTTCAGCTTCATCAAAGGTAAACTTAATTTCATTAAAAAGAGGATACTCTTGTTTCCTGAATACCTTGAGTCATTTATTGAGTCAGGGAAGGAGGCTTTTGTTCAGTGTAGTTGTGATTAATTTTTCTTTCTTGCTCAATATATAAAGGGGAAAAATAGGGATGAATTGGTTGGAAAGTCAGTGAGTAAAATTCTCAGAATTACAGAAAGCTGAAATAAAGGGAAAGAAGGGATGTGGTGGAGGTGTTGTTATTAAATAATAGATAGGTGAAGATTTTCCTGGCAGAGCAGGTTATTTGCACAGTTTCTAAGGTTGCAAATATGGCTGTTTAGTATCTTTCCATGAGTGAAGACTACACAGTTGTTATTTTTAAATTATTTTAGGTCTTCCTTAAGTGCTTGGTCCAATTTACAGTATCTGTAATTATTCAGTATTCAAAAGTAAGATTATATATTCACTGAAAGGAGGACAGCTAATTCTTAATAGGAATATTTTAAGTAGTATATAATGTGAAGTGACATTTAACCTGTACTCCCTTTCAAATTCACTAAATGGGCATGATTATTTTTGTGCTCTTTGTTTTTCTTTAATATCTCATTTCTTATTAGATATTTTATTTATCTACATTTCAGATGTTATCTCCTTTCCCAGTTTCCCCTCTGGAAATGCCCTATCCCCTTCTCCCTTTCCCTGCTTCTGTGAGAGTGCTGTCTCACCTACTCCCACCCCCACCCCCACCTCCACCCCCCACCCCCTGCCCTCTCATTCCCCTACACTGGGGCATTGAGCCTTCCAAGGACCAAGGGCCTCTCCTCCCATTGATGTTGGAGAAGGCCATCCTCTCCTACATGTGTGGCTGGAGCCATGGGAACTCTTTGATTGGTGGTTTAGTCCCTGGGATCTCTTCCAGGGGGAGGGCTCTGGTTGTTTGATATTGCTGATCTTCCTATGGGTTGCAAACCCCTTCAGCTCCTTCAGTCCTTTCTCTAACTCTTCTATTGGGGAACCGTGCTCAGTCAAATGGTTGGCTGGGAGCATCTGTCTCTGTATTTGTCAGGCGCTGTCAGAGCCTCTCAGGAGACAGCTATATCATGCTCCTGTCAGCAAGCACTTCTTGGCATCCACAATAGTGTCTGGGTTTGGTGTCTGTATTTGGGATAGATTCCCCAAATGAGGGAGTCTCTATCAAATGAGGGAGTCTCTAGATGGCCTTTCCTTCTGGCTCTGCTCTACTTTGTCTCCGTATTTCCTCCACCCCTGCTTCTAAGAAGGATTGAACCATCTACACTTTGGTCTTGCTTCTTCTTGAGCTTCATGTGGTCTGTGAATTGTATTTTGGGTATTTCGAGCTTTTGGGCTAATATCCACTTAATAGTGAGTGCATACCACGTGTGTTCTTTTGTGACTGGGTTGCTTCATTCAGGATATTTTCTAGTTTTATCCATTTGCCTAAGAATTTCATGAAGTCATTGTCTTTAATAGCTGAGTAGTATTCTATTGTCTCTATTGTGTAAATGTACCACATTTTCTGTATCCATTCCTCTGTTTAAGGACATCTGGGTTCTTTCCAACTTCTAGCTATTATAAATAAGGCTGCTGTGAATATAGTGGAGCATGTGTTCATATTACATGTTGGAGAATCTTTTGAGTATATGCCCAGGAGTGGTATTGCTGGGTCCTCAGGTAATACGATGTCCAATTTTCTGATTTCCACAGTGGTTGAACCAGCTTGCAATCCTTACCAACAATGGTGGAGTGTTCCTCTTTCTCCATATCATTTGCAGCATCTGTTGTCACCTGAGTTTTTGATCTTAGCCATTCTGACTGGTGTGAGGTGGAACCTCAGGGTTGTTTTGATTTGCATTTCCTGATGACTAAGGATGGTGACCATTTCTTTAGGTGCTTCTCAGCCATTCAGTATTCATCAGTTGAAGAAGCTTTGCAATTTTGTGAGGTTCATTTGTCTATTTTTGATCTTAATAGCATAAGCCATTGGTGTTCTGCTCAGGAACTTTTCCCTCTGCCTATGTGTTGGAGGCTCTTTCCCCACTTTCTCTTCTATTAGTTTAAGTGTATCTGGTTTTACGTGGAGGTCCTTGATCCACCTGAACTTGAGCTTTGTACAAGGAGGTAAGAATGGATCGATTTGTATTCTTCTACATGCTGACCTCCT
The DNA here is from genome assembly GCF_000001635.26 of Mus musculus. NCBI lineage: Eukaryota > Metazoa > Chordata > Mammalia > Rodentia > Muridae > Mus > Mus musculus. The sequence continues at coordinate 45,664,475 of NC_000076.6, forward strand.
GTTGAACCAGCACCATTTACTGTCTTTTTTCCACTGGATGGTTTTAGCTCCTTTGTAAAAGATCAAGTGATCATAGGTGTGTGGGTTCATTTCTGGGTCTTCAATTCTATTCCATTGATCTACCTGTCTGTCACTGTACCAATACTGTGCAGTTTTTATCACTATTGCTCTGTAGTACAGCTTGAGCTCAGGGATGGTGACTCCCCTAGAAGTACTTTTATTGTTGAGAATACTTTTCCACTATCCTGAGTTTTTGTTATTCCAAATGAATTTGTAAATTTCTCCTTCCAACTCAATGAGGAATTGATTTGGAGTTTTGATGGAGATTGCATTGAATCTGTAGATTGCTTTTGATAAGATGGCCCTTTTTACTATATTACTTCTGCCAATCCATGAGCATGGGAGATCTTTCCATCTTCTGAGATCTTCTTTGATTTCTTTCTTCAGAGTCTTGAAGTTCTTGTCATACAGATCTTTCACTTGCTGGGTTAGAGCTACACCAAGGTATTTTATATTATTTGTGACCATTGTGAAGGATGTTGTTTCTAATTTCTTTCTCAACCCATTTATCCTTTGAGTAGAGGAAGGCTACTGATTTTTTTTTGAGTTAATTTTATATCCAGCCACTATGCTGAAGTTGTTTATCAGGTTTAGGATTTCTCTGGTGAAATGTTTGGGGTCACTTAAGTACACTATTTTATCATCTGCAACCTTGTCTAGACCCTGAGTTTAGTGGGATTGCTATAGCTGTCCAGAAGCCATGGAGAAACTGGGTTATCAGAAAGGGGGGCTGGAAGTGAAAAAGGACTGGGTGCTAGAGAAGGGTAAAACCAAGACAAAGGTTCTGATCAAGGCTCGAAGTTTAATACTCAGCACTGTGTTTATATAGGGAGAGCCCACAGACCTATCCTTTGTTTCAGCTGGACTATGTTGTAAAGCTAGGTCTATTTTTCAAAGCTCATGTAGGAAACTGCAAATGCAGGAAGGTCTGATGACTCCACCTAGGAGTAAAACCCATTGTGGCAATCCCTCAAGGTTTGTTTATCCTGCTCAAATGGGGGAGGGGGTGTGTAAACATTTTTTTAAGTTTTTCTCCATTTAGTTTGATGTTGGCTACTGGTTAGCTGTATTTTGCTTTTACTATGTTTAGGTGTGGGCCTTAATTTCCTGATCTTTCCAAGACTTTTATCATGTAGTTGAATTTTGTCACATGCTTTCTCAGCATCTAATGAAATGATCATATGGCTTTTTTCCTTTGACTTTGTTTACATACTGGATTACATTGATGGATTTTCGTATATTGAACCATCCCTGCCTGCATCCCTGGGGAATGGTTTTTGTGTGGCTTAGGTATAAGTATAATTGTGGCTTCATAGAACGAATTAAATAGTGTTCCTTCTGTTTCTATTTTGTGGAATAGTTTAAAGAATATTGGTATTAGGCCTTCTTTGAAGATTTGACAGAATTCTGCTGTAAACCCATCTGGTCCTGGGCTTTCTTTTTTGGTTTGGAGACCTTTAATGACTGATTCTATTTTTTTAAGGGGTTATTAGACTGTTTAGATGGTTTATCTGATCCTGATTTAACTTTGGTACCTGTTGTATATCTAGAAAATTGTTCATTTCATCCACATTTTCCAGTTTTAGTGAGTATGGGCTTTTGTAGTAGGATCTGATGATTTTTTTGATTTCCTCCATTTCTGTTGTTGTGTCTCCCTTTTCATTTCTGATTTTCTCAATTTGAATACTGTGCCTTCTGGTTAGTCTGACTAAGGGTTTATCTATCTTGTCTCAAAGAACCAGCTCCTGGTTTGGTTGATTCTTTGTATAGTTCTTTCTGTTTCTACTTGGTTGATTTCAGCCCTGAGTTTGATTATTTCCTGCAGTCCTTTTGGGTGTGTTTGCTTCTTTTTGTTATAGAGCTTTTAGTCGTGCTGTCAAGCTGCTAGTTTATGTTCTCTCCAGTTTCTTTTTTGTGGCACGTAGAGCTATGAGTTTTCCTCTTAGCACTGCTTTCACTTTGTCCCTTGAGTTTGGGTATGTTATGCCTTCATCTGCATTAAATTCTCAAAAGCCTCTAATTTCTCTATTTTTTCCTTGACCAAGTTATCATTGAGTAGGGCTTGTTCAGCTTCCATGTGTTTGTGGGCTTTCTGTTGTTTTTGTTGTTATTGAAGACCAGACTTAGTCCATGGCGATCTGATCAGATACATGGGATTATTTCAATCTTCTTGTATCTGTTGAGGCCTGTTTTGTGATCAATTATATGGTCAGATGTGGAGAAGGTACCATGAGGTGCTGAGAAGAAGTTATATTCTTCTGTTTTAGGTGATATGTTCTATAGAGATCTGTTATATCCACTTGGCCCATAACTTGTGTCTCAGTTTAGTTTCTGTTTCCATGAAATGTCCATTGCTGAGAGTGGGCTGTTGAAGTCCCCCACTATTATTGTGTGAGGTGCAGTGTGTGCTTTTAACTTTAGTTACATTTCTTTTATGAATGTGGATGCCCTTGCATTTGGAACATAGATGTTCAGAATTTAGAGTTCATCTTGGTAGATTTTTTCTTTGATGAGTATAAAGTGTCCTTCCTTATCTTTTTTGATAACTTTTGGTTGAAAGTAGATTTTATTTGATATTAGAATGGCTACTACAGCCTTTTTCTTGGAGCATTTGCTTGGAAATTTTTTTTCTAGCATTTTCCTCTGAGTTAGTGCCTGTCTTTGTCACTGAGGTGTGTTTCCTGTATGCAGCAAAATGCTGGGTCTTGTTTATATATCCATTCTGTTAGTCTATGTCTTTTTATTGGGGAATCAAATCCATTGATGTTAAGAGATACTAAGGAAAAGTGATTGTTGCTTCCAGGTATTTTTGTTGCTAGAGGTGGCATTATGTTTGTGTAGGTATCTTCTTTTGGGTTTATTGAATACTTTCTTGCTTTTTCTAGTGTTTAGTTTTTCTCCCTGTGTTGGCGTTTTCCATCTATTATCCTTTGTAGGGCTGGATTTGTGAAGAGATGTTATGTTTTCATGGATATCTTGGTTTCTCCATTTATATTAATTTAGGGTTTTGCTGGGTATAGTAGCTTGGGCTGGCATTTGTGTTCTCTTACTGTCTGTCTGACATCAGGCTAGGATCTTCTCACTTTTAGAGTCTCCGTTGAGAAGTCTGGTATAATTCTGGTAGGTCTGCCTTTATATGTTACTTGACCCTTTCCCCTTACTGCTTTTAGTTTTCTTTCTTTGTTTTTTGCATTTGGCATTTTGAATACTATGTGACGGGATGAATTTCTTTTCTGGTCAAGTCTATTTGGTGTTCGTTAGGCTTCTTGTATGTTCATTGGCATCTCTTTAGGTTAGGGACGTTTTCTATAATTTTTGTTGAAGATATTTACTGACCATTTAAGTTGGGAATCTTCATTCTCTCCTATACCAGTATCCTTATGTTTGGTCTTCTCATTGTATTCTGAATTTCTTGGATGTTTTGGGTTAGAAGCTTTTTGCATTTTGCATTTTCTTTGACTGTTGTGTCAATGTTTTCTTTGGTATCTTTTCCACTAAGATTCTTCTCTCTTCTATCTTTTGCATTCTTTTGGTGATGCTTGCATCTATGACTCCTGATTTCTTTCCTAGGTTTTCTATCTTGAGTTTTCTCCATTTGTAATTTTTTTTAATTGGTTCTATTTCCATTTTTATATCCTGGGTGGTTTTCTTAAATTCCTTCATGTGTTTAGTTGTGTTTTCCTGTGATTTTTAAAGCAATTTTTGTGTTTCCTTTTTAAGAGCTTTTACTTGTTTACCTGTGTTCCCCTGTATTTCTTTAAGGGAGTTATTTATGTTCTTCTTAAAGTCCTCTATCATCATCAGGAGATGTGATTTTTAAATCACAATCTTGCTGTTCCCACATGCTGTGATATCATCCAGGACTTGCTATGGTGGGAAATCTGTGTTATGATGATGCCAAGTAGCCTTGGTTTCTGTTGCTTAGGTTCTTTGGCTTGCCTCTCACCATGTGGTGTTATTTGGTATTGCTGTCTCTGATTTTAGCTTGTTCTTCCTGTGTGCCTGTGAGCCTGTGAGCCTGTGAGCCTGTGATCTTAGGTATGTCATCACTCCTGAGGAGACCAGCTCTCCCCTGGGTGGGATTTGGGTCTGGAGGGCTACCCTGAGCGTCAGTGCGTAGATGGAGATTGCAAAGATCTTTATCGAGGCTGCTCCACTGTTCCTGTGCCTGGTGTTTTCCTGGCATGTCCCTCTTTGGACAGTTATTGGAGTGAATGTGATGATCTCACCTATGATCTTAGGAGTGAGAGCGCTCCTCAGAGACCAACTCTCTCCGGGTGGGGTTCGTGTGCAGAGGGTTGTGGGACATACTTAGCTCCGGGTACAGATGGAGACCCTTTTGTACTCTTTGTAAAGTAATTACTATAGGTCATTTACATTTTATCTCTGATACTTGGTCTGTGATGATGTGGTTTAAACAATAAAATCTAATGGATAATTACTTCAGAGAAGACATCTCCCTCTTCTCAGAGGGGATATTCAATATTCAGAAGTAAGGTTCATTTTTGTCCAGCTCTCTATTTACCTGTTAACTTAGCCCTTGAGTAGTGGATGCGGGAGAATCTGGAGCTCAAAGTTGTCTTGGCTATGTGTGTAGTTTGACGCTATCTTAGGCTAGCTCACCAGCAGTAAGAATGATTTGCTAAGATCTAAGTATAGGTACAGAGTAGTACAGTGCATGCTTGAGGTCCTGGCTTTATTCTGGCACTGGGGGCAGGGGGTAGGGAGGGACCCACAGTATCCTTGTCTGGTTTTTTGTTTTTTAAGTTGGACACTTATTTTAAAATTTTATTGCTTCGTTTTTCTTATTGTGTGTTTATCTGCACGTGTGTGCATGTGTCTATGCCTGATGCCAAGGTATGTGTGTAGAAATCAGAAGACAACGTTCTAAGTCCATTTTCTCCCTCTTATGTGCCCTATGCGGAAAGAATGTATGTTGTCAGGCTCGGAAGCAAATGCCTTAATTCACTGAGCCATCTCACTGTCCTGCCAGGTCTTTAGTTAGATAATTTAGTCATTTTATTCCTTGTTTTAAAAATTACTGGTTTTTGGTGCTAGAGAGATGATTCATCAGTTAAAAGCACTTGATCTTCTAGAAGATTCAGGTTCAATTCCTAGCACCCACATGGCAGCTTCACAGTCATCTGTAACTCCATGCCCAGGGGACCTGATGACCTCTGCTGGCTTCATTGGGCACTGGACACACATGATACACAGCTATGAATGCAGATAAAACACCCACACAGTAAAATAACAATAATAAGATAATTCTAAAAATTATTAGAGATGAATTTTGTATACAAGTATATTTTAATATATACACATCTATATTATACCCCACTTTTTACTCTCATATTATAAGTTATATAAAAAAAAAAGCAGGAATGCTTTTTAAGAAGCACTGTGCACTAAACAGTTTTCTCAGATTTTTAGCAATTTTCAGGCTTTTAAATAAAAAATACTTGTGACTGAAAACTATTGACATCATGATAATAAATGTTAGGGCATTATAAAAGGCAATAAGTGCTTTAAAAGAACTTGTTTGAAAAATGAACAATCGCTTAAAATTTTTTGTTAGATTTTATTTTCTTTATAAATTATAGGAATAATATACATACTTTTTATAATACATTTATATTTTTTAAATATTTGTATATTTTCATTATCTTTAAGCTTGGGAAGATAAAAATGTTTAGAATCATTTTCTTATGCTATACATCTGTAAGTGAGGTTTTAGTTTTGCCTTTTTTTCTTTAAAAAATAATGTACTTTAAGAATGTTGTTTTAAAAGGCTATTTCTTTTCTTTTTAGCCTTTGGAATTGCTTTGGCACTCATTGGATGAATGGTTAGTTTTAATAGCCACAGAATTAATGAAAAACAAAGAGGATTCAACAGATATTACTTCTATCTTGCTGAAACAAAAAGGCCAGGATCAAGAGGCCCCTTCTCTTTCTGCATTTGAGCCACCAGGCCCTGGGAGCTATGAAAGCCTGCCCCCTGGTCCAGGGGACTCCAAGCCAGAGGTGCTTGCAGGGGAGCAGGAAGCCAGTGCCGACTGTCAAGACGTCATCTCTGTGACAGCCAACCGGCTGAGTGCTGTCATTCAAGCCTTCTACATGTGCTGTTCCTGTCAGATGCCTCCAGGGTAAGATAGTCCCACTTAGTCTGATTTGTCTTTGGTGAGTGAAGAAAAGCTTCAATTTGTAATTTCAGGAAAGACAAATATAATTTTTTTAAAAGTTTTTCTAAAAGGTCCTATTCACATTTGTCTTAGGATACTCATTGTACTAATAAAAATCTGGTAAAAATATTTACATTTTGTAAAAGTATATATATTTATTTTTATGTAAATTGGTGAATGCTACTTCATAAAGAACTGCATTAAATTTTACAATTTTAATAGTCACTTGTTTATATATCATTTGTTAATAACAAGTTACATGTAATATTTCATTGTACAGACTCCTAAGTTGATAAGAAGGATGTATATGTAAGTTCTTCCTTCCTGTCTAGAAGCCAGTTCTACTTAATTTACTGGATTTGCATACTATATCTCCAACTTTGTATATTCTGATTGCTTTTTCCCTCCCCCTCAGAATGACTTCACCTCGTTTCATTGAGTTTGTCTGCAAGCATGATGAAGTATTGAAATGCTTTGTGAATAGGTAAGGCTTTATGGGTAAGGGATATGGTAAGGCTTGGACTATCTTGGCAGCCTTTTTTCTATTTATACATTTTCACTTAAACAGATAAAACTAATTCTGTACTATTCAAAATAGTAATTTGTCATTAACAAAAGTATAGCAGGTAGAGATTAATATGTTTTTCTTGTACTTCAGCATTATGTATCTGAATTTGCATTTTACTCAGTGATAATTATTGTTTGTTTTATTTTTCTATTAGAAACCCCAAAATTATATTTGACCATTTTCACTTTCTTCTTGAATGTCCTGAATTGATGTCAAGATTCATGCATATCATAAAAGCACAGGTATAGACTTTATTCATCTTTACTGTTAATACAGGGAAATGAAATATTTTTTAAATTATTTAATTTTTTGTAATTTTTAAAAATTTAAAATTTTGTCATTTAGAAAATACTATTTTATTATGTTTGTGGGCATGGGTATTTTGTCGTGTACCATGTGCATGGCTGGTGTCTCTATAGTCCAGAAGAGGCATCAGATCCCCTAAACTGGAGCTATAGACTGCCACGTTGGTGCTGGGAACCCTGCTCCTCTTAACCTCTGAGCCATTTCTCCAGACCTTCGAAATGAATTTTTAGATTTTGAGTTTTGTTTGGTAATTTTACTTTAAAATTACTGCATTAAAGATGTAACTCCATGGTAGTTTAGTATGAGAAGTGAATTGTCTTCTTCGAGGAATGTGTATTGAGTACCTACTGTATACAAAGGCATGTACAGAGCTAACAGAATACATTGCCACACTTTTAAATTAGTTTAATTAGTTTTGTAAGATCTTTGAGGAAAGGATTTTCTCCCCAAATATACTTAGGAAATAACACCTATGCCATTTAGAAATTTATAAAACACATCAGCAATATGTTAAAGGACTCTTAAATCCTTTTGCAAAAGTAGCGATTTAACATGACAGTTCTCCAAAGTGTGCTTGATTTGGCAGCCTTTTTTCTACTAGGTGTTGTCTGTGTTTCATGAAATATGTGAAGTACTTTCATTAAGATCACTTTTTTGCAAATGTTTACTGAAAAGTTAGCACATGAATGATTGTGATTTAAATACTGATAGCATTTTACTGTCGTTTTTTGGGGTAGCCATTTAAAGATCGATGTGAGTGGTTCTATGAACATCTGCACTCAGGACAGCCGGACTCAGACATGGTCCACAGACCAGTGAGTGAGAACGATATCCTCCTGGTTCACAGAGGTACGTGTGTGTCACAGAGACACTGATAGGTGGATAAGCCGCAAAGTGTTGTTGTTTTAAGTCATACTATATTACAATTAACCAGTACTACATATTTAGATTCTATTTTTAGGAGTAGCTGTGAAATTGTATCAAAAGCAAACTGTGCAAAGCTAAAGCAGGGGATTGCTGTACGATTTCATGGAGAAGAAGGCATGGTGGGTATAAACTATAACTCACTTTAAAAGTTGAATGCTTACCTGAGAGTATCACTTAAATTTTGTTATTATTTAAAATAAAAAGACTAAATATCGTTTATTTCTATTGTTGCTAAATTTGGTTTTCTTCAATTCAGGGTCAAGGCGTTGTGCGTGAATGGTTTGATATTCTGTCTAATGAGATCGTCAACCCTGACTATGCACTGTTCACCCAGTCAGCAGACGGTGAGTGTGTCGGCTGGAGCTTGTCTGTGGCTGTCAGAGTCCTCAAACTGTAGCAGAGAATTTGATCTTTGTTTCTTTGAATAGCCCTGATGTCTAGGTGGGTGTTCCCTTGTCACAGGAGAAAACTGAAGTCAGAGTGTGGTACTCATTCACATAGCTTTCTTCTGATCATTCGGTTTTCAAATGCTTGTCTCAGGGCCTCAAAAGTTCTCTTGAGAACCTTAATATCTATTCACTTTCAGGATTGTTTGTTTCTGTCTTTGACTGCCCTCCTGTACTATTATTTTTCTTTAACATTTTCTTTTATAAAATGGTAGTAGATGGACTTTAAATACATCTTTATTTGGAAACAGAATTTTGCTAACCCTATTTGCATTTCTGTTGTAAAATCATGAAAATCAAAGTCTATCATGAAAATCAAAGTCTATCAATTGTGATGTCCTTCTTACTGGCTTTATTTTTAGTCCTTTTAGGAGATCAGACTCGGGGAACTGAGAAGCTTGTACATAGCCCTGAAAGCTGATGGACCCTTGTGGAAATGGTTCTTACAGACTATATAAAGATAGGATTTGATATTGTAAACTAAATACTAGTGGTTACAACTCATTTTGGGAGGTGTTTTTGAGAATTATCTAACTTAATAACACATATTTGAAGTGAAGGTGGGGCTGAAAAATACTATTTCCCCAGTGTTTGAAAGAAGAGATTATCTTTCTAATTACAACTGTTGACGGCTGCAACTAATGAGCAGCACATGCCTGTGTAAGGAGGGTGAAGGGAGGCACGAGTGGGGAGGCACAGGCTGTGGGTGTGCAACTGTGCGCAGTGTCTCTGGCACACCTGCAGTAATTAAAGTTACTCGGGGATGTGGGACTGCCTGGTTCAACCTTTGATCATTTTCTGTGAGGCAAATTTGGTGTTTGTGATTTTTATGACAAGCTTAATAAAATACCAAGCTTAATTACATAGACATAATTTTTTAAAGCTAGATCCAGTGTATTTTAGTCTTCTTTTCTTTATAGTTCCTTATTCTGAGTCAGTTTAGTTGCATATGTGGAGTCCTTAGGTGTACTTCCTAATGGTGAGGGTGACAGCTGTGTGTGGACTCACACACTAAGGTTTTGATTTGTTATTTCTGTAGTTGATGTGAGTTTTCTTGGCGGTGGCGGGGCAGGGGGTCATCATAGTATTAGTAACTTAAAACTCAGGGAAATAGTCCCCGTTGTAGGCTTGATTGTCCTGAAGGGATTAAATTCAGGATTTAAGAATTCATGATGTGGGGAATGTTAGATAAACCCAATATTTTATAGTATTGCAAGATTATTTTCTTGTCAGATTAAGATCAATATACAATGTAGTTTAGTGGTTAAGAGTTTGGCTTTTGCAGTGATGGCAGGTGTGAATCCTGGCTCTGGACTTTCCTTTCTGTGAATATTGGGACAGGAACTTAACCTTTTTGAGCTTCAGATTTCTCATTTAATAATGATGATAATCTGTGATTTAGAATAAGAATTTCGTTAGTTGATACATGAACACAGCGCAGCCCCTGGCACATGGAAAATGTGAAGTAAATTTTAGATGTTCTTACTTTTATTTTCAGAATATTTTCCAATGTAGTAGGGTTTCCCTCCTGAAATGATGTTCACTATTTCTTGAAAACATTTTTAATAAACATATTTTACTTGAAAAATAACCAGTTTTTAAATTTTTTACATTGTTAAAAATTATTAATTATGTTTATGTATGTGGGTATATTCATGCGAGTGGAGATGATTATGGAGGACAAAGGCACTCCCTGGAAGCTGGAGTTAGCAGACATGAGTGCTGGAAACTGAACTCTGATCAGCTGGCAAAGCAGGAAGTTCACCTTACCACTGCACATCGCTCCAGACCCAGTTAAATGGTTTTTAATACTAGAACTTAAGCTAGCTGGGTCCACATACATTTTTATTGTTCTAAGTAGTTTTTGAATAAAATTACTTTGCTGAAGAATTTTGCCTATGTGCTAGTTTTAATTTTTTTAAATCTATTCTTTTTAAGAACCAGCATTCTCAGGAACTCAGTAGATAGTGGAGGAATATACAGAACTGGGAGAAGAAAGTAGAGTCACCAAAATCTTTGCTGGTTCATCTATAGTCCAAGTATTATCACATACGTAGGTAAAAGTATGGCTATACTCATACTATCTTTTGGAGTTATGGTTATGTTTGTCTTTGAAGTCTTTTTTGGCTGTCAACATCTCCTCTTGCCTTGCGATAGGAAATCATTACGAGAGGCAATTTAGAGTGACTGGTGTGTTTCACATGTCTATTCATCATTCAGTCACAAACAAGTTTCCAAATCTGTTCCTTCGAACCTAAGTAAACAGCAGTTTAATCCAGCCTTGCACTAGCAAATCAAAAGCCTATGAAACAGCAAGTATTCAAGGTGTCTAGACACTCATTTTCTAATACCTGCCCAGTTTTCTTTGGTGCTGTTTCATTAATTTTATCAGTTTGTCTTTGTTTAAGCCTTGTTTTTCAAATAGTAGTGTAAAGCACAAACTCAATGTATATTCTGCTCTATGAACAAATGAATTTGTAATTCACGTCAATGGCCAGAAAAAGTATTGAAGGGGAGTTAAAGTCAAGGTGTGGCTTTAGATTTCACTATTTTGCTAGGTCTTTTGGAAGTTAGTGTGTCATTTTGTCTTTCTCCTCCTCCTCCTCTTCTTCTTTGGTAAAATATAAAATTCACCACTGAAGACATTTGAAAGTAGATCGTTTGTTAGCATTAAGTCCTTTTGCTATGCTCTGCAGTCATCACCAAGTCTAATTCTGGGGCTGTCCCACCAGCCTGAGGAGAAACTCTGTACCTTAGATTCAGCTTCCTCTACCACTAATTTATTGCGCCTCTATTCTAAATTTGTCTATTCCATATAGTTCATAAAGATGGACTGTATCACGCTACTACATAGGTTTGAGTGATCATATGGTTGCTGTTGTCACTTTCACATCATTGGTAGTTGTTTAAACTTGATTATTTGCCTTTTGAGAGTAGGATGAGTTAGGTGGGCAGAGTTCCCAGTCATTAATTGGTATTAATAGGCATCACATTCAGTAATCAAATTACTTAAGAATGGTTCTTTTCATAGTTTGTGTATCTTAATATGCAACATCTAGTGAGTACTGGGCATGTACAGATGAATGAAGCAGTGTCTGTCAGATTTATAGCTGAGTAGTTACTGCCACAGTTCCTAGAAAAATGTTTGCATATGTGTATGATCTTTTATTGTGTTTACCAGGGACTCTTTGGTGTCAGTCAGAAGTATTTTATGACTTCCTCTCAAGTGTGAACTGATGATCATCTTTTATACTTCCAATTCTACTGTCTTTCTGTAGATTATGCAAAGAACTGCATGCTGTAGTCTGCATAATGTAACCATAGCCATGCTGAGTGAGTTACATGTGAATAAAGTTACCTGCATTGGAATGTTCTTTTCTGCATATAGATCTTACTGTCCTCTATTTATTTCAATAGGAACAACTTTCCAGCCCAACAGCAACTCCTATGTCAATCCTGATCACTTGAACTATTTCCGGTTTGCTGGACAGATCTTGGGGTTAGCTTTGAACCACAGGCAGCTGGTCAATATTTACTTCACACGATCATTCTACAAGCACATTCTCGGTATGGATGTACCCTCACTTCTGAAGACATTTACATTGCTTTCCTTGCAGCTTTTAGAGAGAATGGATTGGATAAGTGCCAGTTTTGCCATTTCTGTTGAAATAATTACTGCTCTGATAAGAGACCATCTGTGTTCCTAAAGTATCTGGGGGCTAGAGGGAGAGAAAAATGCTCTACCTTTTTTTAAAATCACTTTTTTTTTTTTGCATTTCCATTTTAGTGTGTATGTGTTTATACAAAGCATCCATTTTTTTATGCATATACCTAAAGTAATTGGCAATTCTGAAGCTTATAACAGCTTCCTAAATAGCTGTTTCAAAGAAAGACAGCATTGTAAAGATGAAGAAGGAACAGCAGCTTAATTTAATGGACTTCTAAATTTAGAAATTAGCATCCATTTTAAACATGCTGCAAATTTGATTATATTTTGTGGTTTTTCAGAGTATCTGTAGAGGGCAGCATTTCACCATTAAATCAGTAAAGGGAAGTCAGAAGTGCCTATATTGTAACTGCTGTCTTTTCAATTTTCTTTTTAGGTATTCCTGTAAATTACCAAGATGTAGCATCTATTGATCCTGAATATGCCAAAAATTTGCAATGGATTTTAGATAATGATATTAGTGACTTGGGTCTAGAATTGACTTTTTCTGTTGAGACTGATGTATTTGGAGCTATGGAAGAGGTGCCTTTAAAGCCTGGGGGTGGAAGTATTCTTGTGACACAAAATAACAAAGTAAGTATCCAGATTTTTGCCTTAGTCATTCTTCATAATGGCCCTGATGCCAGTTTCTCTAAATTATTCCAGCATTTGCTAGAAAAACTTACTTTGTCATTTGCAAGTAGATGAAAGTACTTAAGTTAAGCAAACTAGCATATTTAAGACTTGAGTTAGAAAGAATCATTTTAGTTTAGTACTATGATGTGTTGGTTATTTACATAATTTAGACTACTGTTTAGCTGATTGTATTAGTTAAGCATTTGCATTTTGAAAAAGTTGATTGGAAATGTATACTAAGTGATGGTGTTATCATCACTTAGTTACTCAGTATTGTATAGTTTAAAAGTTAGATATTCACCAGAAACTTAGGATACCCAAGATATAAGTTACCATTTGCAAAACACATGAAACTCAAGAAGAATGAAGACCAAAGTGTGGACACTTTGCCCCTTCTTAGAATTGGGAACAAAACACCCATGAAAGGAGTTACAGAGACAAATTTTGGAGCTGAGACGAAAGGATGGACCATCTAGAGACTGCCATATCCAGGGATCCATCCCATAATTAGCCTCCAAACGCTGACACCATTGTATACACTAGCAAGCGTTTGCTGAAAGGACCCAGATATAGCTGTCTCTTGTGAGACTAGGCCGGGGCCTAGCAAACACAGAAGTGGATGCTCACAGTCAGCTATTGGATGGATCACGGGCCCCCCCAATGGAGGAGCTAGAGAAATTACCCAAGGAGCTAAAGGGATCTGCAACCCTATAGGTGGAACAACATTATGAACTAACCAGTACCCCGGAGCTCTTGTCTCTAGCTGCATATGTATCAAAAGATAGCCTAGCCGGCCATCACTGGAAAGAGAGGCCCATTGGACTTGCAAACTTTATATGCCCCAGTACAGGGGAACGCTAGAGCCAAAAAGTGGGAGTGGGTGGATAGGGGAGTAGGGGGGAGGGTATGGGGGACTTTTGGGATAGCATTGGAAATGTAAATGAGGAAAATACCTAATTAAAAAAAAGTTATTCAAAATTTTTTTATTTGTATGTATGTGATATCTGCATGTATGTGAGTAGGCGTGTCTCCAGTGTGGATGCACATGGAAGCCAGGTATTGGCAATGGGTTATTTTTCTCAGTTGTTTCTTGACCTTTATGGGTAGGGGCATTTTAGCAGTATTTATTGACACTTAGTGTAACTACATACTTTAGTGTGACAGTTGTCTTAGAAACTTATCCTCTGGGGACACGTGTATAGGTGCAGGTGTATGTAAAAGTTCTCCACAGAAGTGGGTGTGGTCTGAGAAGCAGGTTACATACTGCAGTTGCTGTGTGACATGCTTTCTAGAATACCTTGCTAAGTGAGAGAGTGAGTGGCCAGGGAATGTGTGAAGTAAGTGCAAAGCTCTGTGGAGGGGCATTTACTCACTCATATTTACAGACACCTACAGACAGGCCCGCAGTGACACAGGGGAGATCTTCAACGAGATCCTTCCTGTGTCTCTTGAGTCATTGACTCAATCCTGGTTTTGCTTGTTCTGCCTTATTTTTCCATGAGAGGCAGGCAGTATCTCTCATGAACATCATTTTGTTCTACACTGCCTGGCCAGTGATTCCCGGGGAGTCATCTATGTGTGTCACCTCAAAGGCTGGGGTTACAGAGGCACACCTCTGTTCTTGCCCTTCACGTGGGTTCCAGAGATCTGAAGCTGATGTATCAAACACGTTACTCCCTGAATCAGCTTCTCCGCACCAGGTTAGAGAGTCTTAACACAGAAAAGAAATCTCAGTGTTAAAACTTTGTATGTGCTTTTATGTTCCAGTAAATCCTACCTCTTGATTTCCTATGTATATAATACACACATATATGATTTGTTTTTATTATTATGTTATATATTTGTGGTATTTGTTTTAAAGTTGACTTAAAAATCAATGACATTTAATATTTTACATTGCTGTACATATTAAAAATGTTACAGACTATAGATTTATTAAAATGTGTAATATTTGTAAAAGGCTCAAAGACATGGTCACATTTTTAAAAAGTACCTTTATTCTTCGAGAATTTCATGTGGCATATTTTGATCATATTTTCTCACTCTATTCCTTCCAGATCCTCAGGTTTTTGCCCCCTCTTGTTTTTTAAATAGTTCACTGAGATCAATTTTGCCATCTATTTAGTCCTTTACTTCAGGGTGTAGGGCCATCTAGTGGAGTGCGGCCCACCCATCAGGAGCCGTATCCTTACAGAAGACTGATTGCTCCCACCTCACTCCCAGCCCCCAAAGCCATCAAGCTACAATAGCTCCTCAGTTGGGTGGTGGCTCATAAGCCCATTTTCATCTGTATTAGAACATTGGTTGGCTTGGTCTTATATAGGTCTTCTGCAGGCAGATACAACTGCTGTGAATTCATGAGTATAGTGGTCCTGTCATATCCTTAGGAAATGGGTTCGATTTGATTATACCTGCCCTATGGCTCTTACAATCTTTCTGCCTCCTGTGATTCTGCACCTTAGGAAGGGGTGTGATGTAGATGTCCCATTTTATGGCTGAGCACTCCACTTCCACTAGCTGAGCACCTTCACCATTATGAAGTTCCATGTTAAACACCAGCCCCTGAACAAAGACTTCTCTGATGAGGCGTCAGAGCTGCACTAGTCTATGGGTAGAGAGTGATGTGGAAGTTAGAGGGAAGTTTGATACTGTACCCATTTCGCAAAATAATGTAATAGGTTCATTCGTGGGGCCTGTGAGCTCCCCAGTGATGGACTCTGCCAGATTTACAGAAACCAGGCGTGTGTTTCCTTCTGTGGAGTGGACATTAATTGCAAGCAGAAACTGGTTGGTTGCCCCCATGACATCTGTCCTAGTATTGCACCTGTGAGCAGATCTTGTCATGCTGGTATTATTACAGTTTGCAGCAAGGTTCACAGTTGAGAAACACTGAATGACTCTTATCCCCCAGGAACACCTTCTACTTAGCACCTTCTAGTTTTGTAAAAGCTAACCAGCAAGAGGGAGTCAGCATAAACTTGATTTCGCTGTGTCCTGTGATCAATGTGTATAGCATCTTCAGCTCGGGCCTTAGGTAAAACCAAGAGCAATTACCATAGCCTGTATTGAAAACACATCTCAAGGGCATATTTGACCATAACTTGAAGGGAAGTATCCAGTTCCTTGCATTGAACTCTTTATTTGTCAATTATGGCCACATTTTAAAACTCATTGTCTTCAGGATTCTACGATAGAGAATTGTTATTAACGTTTTTGCTAAGTGAAAATCATTCAAAATGATTTTGGAGGGGATTGTAGTCTAAAAAGTATGTCCTTAGTTTCACATAATTATGAATTGAAAACTTTAAGCTTTATGTATTTTACTTACATAGAAAGATCATGTTCAGTTATAGGTAATAGAATGGGGAGCTGAGGTTGTACTTATTTTTATCTTCCATGTGGATTTATATACAAGACATGGATGCCTAAAGAATGAATGGTGATCAGAGTGTGATGCCATGAACATGGTGGCTGCAGTCGGCCAACTCTGGGACATGGTGGGCGATTGGGTAACTCTGGTCAGTGCCGGGTGAGAGAAGCAGCTGTTTCAGTAGTGCTCGTACCCACAATTCAAGGCAGCTGGCCATTAGGGCAAGTGAATGCCGTAGCCATGGCTTACCTCTCCGGGATATGGAGCCCACAGACCCCAGCCCCACCAGGGCTTTCATCATGTATGTGCTGCTGGCTGGGATGACTCTGGACATTCAGAAAAGGTTCTGATGTGGCTGTCAAGGGAGGTGTGGCCCTGCTTCTGGGCCTGTACCTGGCCACTGTAGGCAGTGAACTGAGTACCTTCCACCTCTTGACCTACAGTGGTAACAGGTGGGTGGGGGTGATCCTCAGTGTGCTCCCAGGGCTGCTCTTCAGCCTTGATGCCTATTCTGTGGCCCTGGCCTGGACACCACCCGTGCTATGTACTTCATTGTGCATTCGTTGCTGACTACAGCCTTGGACCCTGATAGTGTGGGATGGGGGCAGTCCTCAGCAACATCTTCCCTTCTCCCTGACCCCAGAACAGCCACTTTCCAGCCCCTCATCATATACTGGCTGACCTCCCATTTGGTCTGGTGACCCTGGTCACTGACCCGGGCGGCACTGATTTTTCCATATATTGACGATTTGGTTTCCTTGGTGGGTGGGTAGGTGGGGAATGAATGGCAAACTGGTACCAAAGTCTAAGCCTCCTAAGTTCTGGTTCAGTGGCCATCATCCTGTGTGCAACAGGAATGATATTGAAGAAGAACTTTAATTTTTAAAAATATAATGACTCAAGTCCTGTTAATCTATAAGTCAAATTAGTAAAGACATGAAAATAATAAACTACTTGTATTTTTAAATCTATATGAGCTTAATGATTTAAAAAATTAAATTTACCATTATTATTGCTTATGTGATGTGTGTGTAGGAATGTGTACCTTCCATGGTGCGTCTGTGGAGGTCAGAGGACAGCTTTGCAGAGTTGGTTCTCTCCTTACGCTCTGTGTGGTTCTCAGGGATGTCTGGTTTGTGCTGCAAGTGCCTTTGCCCTCTGAGCCCTCTGAATTGTAGGCTTGTCCACCTCGCATCACGTTACTGCTTTAGTTCATACTGAAGGCCTACACTCAGTAGGACTGAAGCAGAGTCTTTGCTAAACGGGTGAGGACATTTCAACAGAACCTGCAGGCATTAACCATAGCTCTTAAATACGGACACTGCACCTGCTGAGTAGGTCCACCGCTCCTTTCAGATACATGTAATGTGACAAAGTAGACAGATCCTTTCATGCAGCTCTATGCTCTTCAGCTCTGGGAATGTGAGCATCTTCTAGTAGCCCCTTCCACTCATACATGAGTTTTATTTAGAGTTCCAAAATATTTATTTTATTATTTTGCATTTATGTCTTTTGATCAAAGTGATACATTAAATGATAATATGTTCATGTTGAGGGGGCCATTCATTGGGAATGTGAATCTTATCCAAGGTTGGAATACTGTGGTAATAAGGACCTCAAAACAATTTAACTAGTTATTTGGTTGCTTACAGAATTTTGGCAAAATGGTACCAAAGTCTAAGCCTTTGTGATTAGGATTGGGAATCGCTGTTAATAACATAGATCAATCATTAGTATTAGTATAATCTTTTTTTTTTTTTTGAGATAGTGTCTTTTCTTTTTTGTTGCTGTGAAGAGATTCCATGGTCAAGGCAATTTATTAAAGAAAGCATTTTAATTGATGGCTTGCTTTTAATTTCAGAGGGTTAGAGTCTGTGCATCATTGCAGGGTGATGGCATCAGGCAGAAAGCAGGTACAAGAGTAGTAACTTAGAGCTTGCAGTGTGATGTGCAGTTGGTGTGTGTGTCTGTCTTTGTGTGTGCCTCTGTGTGTCTGTGTCTGTCTGTCTGTCTGTCTGTACTGGGGATAGCTTGGGCTTTTGGAACTCAAGGCCTATCCCTGGTAACATACTTCCTCCAACAGGCCATACCTCTTAATTTGTCCTAAATAGTTTTAGCAACTGCAGACTAAACATTAAAATATAAGAGCCTACGAGGCCAATTCTCATTCAAATCAATTTTCTGGCGTATAATAGGCTAGTCTTCAACTAACCGTGATAGTCCTGCCTTCCCTTTTTTCTGTGTTAGCATTACAGGTGTGTGATGTCACACTTGGCTGATATGTAAAATCTTTAAGGTATAACACTTCTTAAAGGAGTCATTTGCCTTAAAATTGATACTAGCATTCACAAAGCAAAGATTGGAGGCTCATGACCTCCAACTGGAGTGTTAGTGTGCAGCAGTAGTGGGTGTTTGAAGTAATAGTTGTCAAGAAATGTTGATTTTTACTATTTATTCTGTTTGAAGTTTTACTTCTTATAAAGAGATAAGGAAACATTTCAAAACAGTTTGGAGTTTTTCTATTAATGCAGTTTCTGTCAAAGCAATTCAAAGTTTGTAATGCTAGAATTTTATTATTCTACTGAAAAATAATTGATACTCAAATACTTTTGACATTAGTGTGAAAATTGGCATATGAAGGAGCTGATATTTACAAATTAGCATCTGGTAATTATGGTCTGGATACTGAAATTAATGTGGAAAATCATAGTAGAAGGAAAAGAAGAAACTGTGAGGAAAGAATGGTATAACTACGAGAACCAAGTTAAACACTGAATGTGTGGGGATAGTGCTCTCCTGATATATCTGGAATCCAGCTAAGTAGGCAGAGTCCAATTGAGCAGTGCAGAATAGTTTCATGTCTCCCATTAAGATTTTTCTTGTGTACATGTGTATGTATGTATGGATATTGTCTATGTACATGCATAGTGTAGGGTATGTGTGCATGGGAGCCTTAGTCCCTGGAGACAGCATCTCTTACTGAACAGGAGCTGGCCCTAGTGATCCTTTTTGGTTACAGGGCCAGCTTTTCATTAGTGTGCTGGGATCAGGTCCTCATATTTGCACAGCAAACCCTGTTACCCACTGAGCTACTACTTCCATAGCGTGAATGCTTTCTAATTTGATATGGTTTCAAACAGTAGTTATCAAATAACACTTTTAAGATAACAAAATCAAAACCTTAACAAGAAAGTAATTCTTGCTTAGGAGCGATAGGATGTTATATAGCATCTTAAGCATGTTTTCCTCTTTTATTAATAAAGATTCTTTTTTATACATTATATTATGATTACAGCTTTCCCTCCCTCTGCTCCTCCCGTTTCCTTCCCACGTCCCCTCCCTTGCTGACCCACTCCCTTTCTGTCTCACATTAGAAAAGAACAGGATTCTCAGAGGTAGCGACAAAACATACCAAATAAAATACAATAAAATAAAACAAATGCCATCACATCAAATTTAGACAAGGCAAACCAACAAAAGGAAAAGAGCCCCAAGGCAGGCACAAGAATCAGAGACCCACTCATTCACACTCCCAGGTGGCCTGTAAAAATCTAAACTGAAAGCTATAGTATAAGTGCAGAGGACCTGGGGCAGACCCATGCAGGCCTAGTTCTTGCTGCTTCAGTCTCTGAGCTCACATGAGCTTTGTCCAGTTCATTTAGAGGACCTTTTTCTCTTGGCTTCTCAACTCTGGCTCTCACACTCTTTCAGCTTCCTCTTTCTCAGGGTTCCCTGTACCTTAAGCATATTAGTGGTATAAATAGTAAATGAGTCTGGAGCATGGTAATGCATTCAGTGAACAGTTTGGGTGAGAGTAGACATGAACTAAACGATGATTGGATGCTAGTAAGGAATTGACACTTGTGCTGTTGTCACTGGCAGGTGTTAGGTAGGTATGTGTGTGTGCATGCTTTCCTAGGTCAAATCCTGGAGATTTAGAATTTATTACTGTTTGATTGTTAAATGTTAAATAATGGCCTGATTAGTTCCTGAATAATACCTTTGAGTATTCCTGTGTAATACTTTGAGTAGCGGGCAAGTAGGAGTCAGGGATATTGGTGGATTGGAAACAGAAGTGGCTGTTTTCCTTGTGCCAGGTTATAGAAGTTGCCAAATGTGCTCTAGGAGGATCATGAAGAACCAATCTACTCTTGACATTTCTGTAGCCTCAGAGTTATGGAAAATTCAGAGTATTCAGTCTTGTATTAACATACTGGCTCAGTGCCTTTGAAAGTATCAGATTAGTGCCAGAAAAACAGAAGGAAACTAAAGCAAACATGTTTGCTTCCTCTTACTGAGGTAAAAACTCAAAGAAACTTGGGAGATGAAAGGTTTATTTTCCTCACAGGCCATCACTGAGGGAAATCAGGCAGGAGCTTGAGGCAGAAGCTGATGCAGACCACAGAGGAATACTGCCTCCTGGCTTGCTCAGTCTGCTTCTTATAAACCCTAAGTCAGTGTTCCCAGAGCTGGTACCCCTCAAGCCTCACAGACATCCTATTGGCCAGTCTGAGGGCAGTGTTTTCTCAGTCAGCTTCCCTCTTCCCAGGTGACTTGCTTGTGTCAGGCTGACAGAAACCTAACCACTATTAGAGCAGGCTTTCTTTATTTTGTGTGTAGAGAAATCATTTCTGGTTGTTGAGAAGTATATGTAGTATTTGCATCATAATTTTAAACAAAAAAATTGACTTAGAAGCATTTATTTAAAGAACACATAAATGACCAAACATCTGATACTTTGTGTGCACATATGATAATTTTGTACCAAACACATTTTTTAGTACTTGCTGAATTTTAAGTGAGTCTGCTTCCTGTGAGGAAAATGTGGTTTAAAATAAAATGCATTATAATTCTAATGTTTAGAAAACTAAGGCAGAAAGATTGTAGATTTAAGAAAATCCTAGGCTACTTAGTGAGATCTATTTCAGAAAAAAAAAAGAAAATTAAGAAACAATTTAAAAAGTAGATAAAATAAGCTTTTTTGTTTTGTTTGTTTTAATTTTGGCTTTTAGGACAGGGCTTCACTGTGTAGTCCTGGGAAACTGCTCTGTAGATCAGACTGGCCTCGAACTCAGATTTCTACTTCCCTCTGCCTCCCTGCCTCCCTGCCTCCCTGCCTCCCTGCCTCCCTGCCTCCCTGCCTCTGCCTCCAGGTGCTAGGATTAAAGGAATGTGCCAGTTTAAGCTGTTTTAACTCAGAATCGAGTTGGCTGTAATTAAAATTAACTACACCCAGAGTATTTTGGTGGATGTATGCGTTTGTTTTATAACATTTATTGAACATAAGGTAGCAGCTCTTTTTTTTTTTTTTTTTTTTTTTGCACGTGGGACTATATGCTGATAAAACCTTTGCCTTCAGAGATGTTACACTCTAATGAAGTATTTTGGTCAAAAAGAACTGGAAGTTTAAAGACATTGAGGCCTAAGCAGGCTTGCATTTAGAGATTAGCCATAAGGCCAAGGAAATTAAATGTTGCTTTGCTAGCAGCAAAGGTCGAGGGATTATTTAGGACTTTAGAACTAGAGGTAGATATATTAGGAAGTCAGGAACAAGGGTGGAATGACCTTAAGGTCTGTGGTGTAAAACCTCAAGTCCCCTGTGGCTGTGCTGTGGAGACAGCAGTTCAGAGCTACAGATGGGAATAGGGACAACATGTGCCATAATCCTGGTGGTGTGTGAGAGAGGAGAGGCTGTAGCAGGGCCAGACAGAGAGTGTGCATCATGCCCCCATACAGGGCACTCAGGAAGTCATGGGGATAGTTGCTAAGATACGGGCTGGATGTCAATGTGTTTACTGGTTTGCTGAGGAGTGAGTGTTGGTGTTAGGTTACTTCTAATTTTGTCTCTTAAGAAACAAATGCATCCATTCTGGCTTAACTGTATGAGATTTAAAATGTAATCATCAGAAAACATTCTTTTTTATAGGCGGAGTATGTCCAGCTCGTTACTGAACTGCGTATGACAAGAGCCATTCAGCCGCAGATCAATGCGTTTTTACAGGGTTTTCATATGTTCATCCCGCCTTCCCTCATACAACTGTTTGACGAGTATGAATTGGTAAGGAAGAGCATGTTCTTTCTCGTACGCCAGAGCGCAACTCCATCTGAGGTCATTCAGAAGTGCTTTGAGTGCTAGGATGCTGCTTAGTCGTGGAACGCTTGCTTGCCTCACATTAGCACACAGAAGGCCCTGGGTTTCATCCCTAGTACCGTAAAAAATAAAAGCAGAATTACTAAATTCTTGAGTACTGAATGGGATATTTTTAATAAGACATTATTGTTTAGAGCTATGCATAGAAATTTGTAAGCAGATATATGGTTTTACTTGTCTTAAACTGAGTAGCCTTATTAAGAGTTCCCTTAGTGAAATGTCCATGTATGATGGAGAAAAATGAAATAGAGTTTTTAATGGCTTTGACATGGGAGATGTTGAAGTCCTGTCTTCCCAGAAGCAATGTATTCTCCATTGTTTCTGAAATTGTAACTCGTTACATGGGGGTAAAGGATACTTATGCCTAAAGAACTAGGACAGGCTTTTCTTGTTGTATTTATGTATCTTCTCCAGTGTTTGTTTTAATGTGTGTGTGTGTGTCTGCTGTATAATTTTTATAATTCTCTATTTCCATGCTTTGTGTAGTCTACTTTCTTTGTTGAAGTGCTCAGTGAATGTTTGGTTTTGTCCTTCAATTTGCCTGCCTTCTTCTGTGACCTAACAGAATTTATAATTTTATGTTAATGTCTATTTTTGGCTCTTTCCTTTTTCTTGTCATTAATAAATTATTTTCAAACTTCTTGATCTGTCTAAAACCTTAATAAGACACAGTATTTTACTTTTCTTATTTCTGTGACAAGTACCTGACAGATGGGAGCTTAAGGGAAAAAAGGTGTATATAATTGGATCGTGGTTTGAAGGTGTATGTAGTTAGCTCGTTTTGGTGGTGAAGGTATAGAGGAGGGGCTGCTCCTCACTGTGGTAGTAGGAAGATTAAGGAAGGATGCTTGCTCACATCTTGGCAGGCCAGGAAGGAAAACAATTAGTGACAGATTGGGCTCAAAGTAGGGGCCTTATCCAAATGCTAAAGCTTGCTCCCAGCTGCCCAGTTACTACAGCTGAACACTACTTTTTAAAGGTGTGGGGACCAAATGTGCAAACACAGTTTGTGGAGGGCATTTTAAAGTCAAACCAAATTGCTTTATTGTGTAAAAAATAATTGAAAACAATTCTAGATAATGGAAAAAATGTAACATAGTATAGAATAACATTTTTTTTTCCCTTTTGATAAAGAGGTTTTATTTTTTTTTCCATTTTTTATTAGGTATTTAACTCATTTACATTTCCAATGCTATACCAAAAGTCCCCCATATCCACCCACCCCCACTCCTCTGCCCACCCACTCCCCCTTTTTGGCCCTGAAATTCCCCTGTACTGGGGCATATAAAGTTTGCAAGTCCAATGGGCCTCTCTTTCCAGTGATGGCCGACTAGGCCATCTGTTGATATATATGCAGCTAGAGTCAAGAGCTCCGGGGTACTGGTTAGCTCATAATGTTGTTCCACCTATAGGGTTGCAGATCCCTTTAGCTCCTTGGCTACTTTCTCTAGCTCCTCCATTGGGAGCCCTATGATCCATCCATTAGCTGACTGTGAGCATCTACTTCTGTGTTTGCTGGGCCCCGGCATAGTCTCACAAGAGACAGCTACATCTGCGTCCTTTCAATAAAATCTTGCTAGTGTATGCAATGGTGTCAGCGTTTGGATGCTGATTATGGGGTGGATCCCTGGATATGGCAGTCTCTACATGGTCCATCCTTTCATCTCAGCTCCAAACTCCGTCTCTGTAACTCCTTCCATGGGTGTTTTGTTCCCAAATCTAAGGAGGGGCATAGTGTCCACACTTCAGTCTTCATTCTCCTTGAGTTTCATGTGTTTAGCAAATTATATCTTATATCTTGGGTATCCTAGGTTTGGGGCTAATATCCACTTATCAGTGAATACATATTGTGTGAGTTTCTTTGTGAATGTGTTACCTCACTCAGGATGATGCCCTCCAGGTCCATCCATTTGGCTAGGAATTTCATAAATTCATTCTTTTTAATAGCTGAGTAGTACTCCATTGTGTAGATGTACCACATTTTCTGTATCCATTCCTCTGTTGAGGGGCATCTAGGTTCTTTCCAGCTTCTGGCTATTATAAATAAGGCTGCTATGAACATAGTGGAGCATGTGTCCTTCTTACCTGTTGGGGCATCTTCTGGATATATGCCCAGGAGAGGTATTGCTGGATCCTCCGGTAGTACTATGTCCAGTTTTCTGAGGAACCGCCAGACTGATTTCCAGAGTGGTTGTACAAGCCTGCACTCCCACCAACAATGGAGGAGTGTTCCTCTTTCTCCACATCCTCGCCAGCATCTGCTGTCACCTGAATTTTTGATCTTAGCCATTCTGACTGGTGTGAGGTGGAATCTCAGGGTTGTTTTGATTTGCATTTCCCTGATGATTAAGGATGTTGAACATTTTTTCAAGTGCTTCTCTGCCATTCGGTATTCCTCAGGTGAGAATTCTTTGTTCAGTTCTGAGCCCCATTTTTTAATGGGGTTATTTGATTTTCTGAAGTCCACCTTCTTGAGTTCTTTATATATGTTGGATATTAGTCCCCTATCTGATTTAGGATAGGTAAAGATCCTTTCCCAATCTGTTGGTGGTCTTTTTGTCTTATTGACGGTGTCTTTTGCCTTGCAGAAACTTTGGAGTTTCATTAGGTCCCATTTGTCGATTCTCGATCTTACAGCACAAGCCATTGCTGTTCTGTTCAGGAATTTTTCCCCTGTGCCCATATCTTCAAGGCTTTTCCCCACTTTCTCCTCTATAAGTTTCAGTGTCTCTGGTTTTATGTGAAGTTCCTTGATCCACTTAGATTTGACCTTAGTACAAGGAGATAAGTATGGATCGATTCGCATTCTTCTACACGATAACAACCAGTTGTGCCAGCACCAATTGTTGAAAATGCTGTCTTTCTTCCACTGGATGGTTTTAGCTCCCTTGTCGAAGATCAAGTGACCATAGGTGTGTGGGTTCATTTCTGGGTCTTCAATTGTATTCCATTGGTCTACTTGTCTGTCTCTATACCAGTACCATGCAGTTTTTATCACAATTGCTCTGTAGTAAAGCTTTAGGTCTGGCATGGTGATTCCGCCAGAAGTTCTTTTATCCTTGAGAAGACTTTTTGCTATCCTAGGTTTTTTGTTATTCCAGACAAATTTGCAAATTGCTCCTTCCAATTCGTTGAAGAATTGAGTTGGAATTTTGATGGGGATTGCATTGAATCTGTAGATTGCTTTTGGCAAGATAGCCATTTTTACAATGTTGATCCTGCCAATCCATGAGCATGGGAGATCTTTCCATCTTCTGAGATCTTCTTTAATTTCTTTCTTCAGAGATTTGAAGTTTTTATCATACAGATCTTTCACCTCCTTAGTTAGAGTCACGCCAAGATATTTTATATTATTTGTGACTATTGAGAAGGGTGTTGTTTCCCTAATTTCTTTCTCAGCCTGTTTATTCTTTGTATAGAGAAAGGCCATTGACTTGTTTGAGTTTATTTTATATCCAGCTACTTCACCGAAGCTGTTTATCAGGTTTAGGAGTTCTCTGGTAGAATTTTTAGGGTCACTTATATATACTATCATATCATCTGCAAAAAGTGATATTTTGACTTCCTCTTTTCCAATTTGTATCCCCTTGATCTCCTTTTGTTGTCGAATTGCTCTGGCTAATACTTCAAGTACTATGTTGAAAAGGTAGGGAGAAAGTGGGCAGCCTTGTCTAGTCCCTGATTTTAATGGGATTGCTTCCAGCTTCTCTCCATTTACTTTGATGTTGGCTACTGGTTTGCTGTAGATTGCTTTTATCATGTTTAGGTATGGGCCTTGAATTCCTGATCTTTCCAAAACTTTTATCATGAATGGGTGTTGGATCTTGTCAAATGCTTTTTCTGCATCTAACGAGATGATCATGTGGTTTTTGTCTTTGAGTTTGTTTATATAATGGATTACATTGATGGATTTTCGTATATTAAACCATCCCTGCATCCCTGGAATAAAACCTACTTGGTCAGGATGGATGATTGCTTTAATGTGTTCTTGGATTCGGTTAGCGAGAATTTTATTGAGGATTTTTGCATCGATATTCATAAGAGAAATTGGTCTGAAGTTCTCTATCTTTGTTGGATCTTTCTGTGGTTTAGGTATCAGAGTAATAGTGGCTTCATAAAATGAGTTGGGTAGAGTACCTTCTACTTCTATTTTGTGAAATAGTTTTTGCAGAATTGGAATTAGATCTTCTTTGAAGGTCTGATAGAACTCTGCACTAAACCCATCTGGTCCTGGGCTTTTTTTGGTTGGGAGACTATTAATAACTGCTTCTATTTCTTTAGGTGATATGGGACTGTTTAGATGGTCAACTTGATCCTGATTCAACTTTGGTACCTGGTATCTGTCCAGAAATTTGTCCATTTCGTCCAGGTTTTCCAGTTTTGTTGAGTATAGCCTTTTGTAGAAGGATCTGATGGTGTTTTGGATTTCTTCAGGATCTGTTGTTATGTCTCCCTTTTCATTTCTGATTTTGTTAATTAGGATTTTGTCCCTGTGCCCTTTAGTGAGTCTAGCTAAGGGTTTATCTATCTTGTTGATTTTCTCAAAGAACCAACTCCTCGTTTGGTTAATTCTTTGAATAGTTCTTCTTGTTTCCACTTGGTTGATTTCACCCCTGAGTTTGATTATTTCCTGCCGTCTACTCCTCTTGGGTGAATTTGCTTCCTTTTTTTCTAGGGCTTTTAGATGTGTTGTCAAGCTGCTAGTATGTGCTGTCTCCCGTTTCTTCTTGGAGGCACTCAGCGCTATGAGTTTCCCTCTTAGAAATGCTTTCATTGTGTCCCATAGGTTTGGGTACGTTGTGGCTTCATTTTCATTAAACTCTAAAAAGTCTTTAATTTCTTTCTTTATTCCTTCCTTGACCAAGGTATCATTGAGAAGAGTGTTATTCAGTTTCCACGTGAATGTTGGCTTTCCATTATTTATGTTGTTATTGAAGATCAGTCTTAGGCCATGGTGGTCTGATAGGATACATGGGACAATTTCAATATTTTTGTATCTATTGAGGCCTGTTTTGTGACCAATTATATGGTCAATTTTGGAGAAGGTCCCGTGAGGTGCTGAGAAGAAGGTATATCCTTTTGTTTTAGGATAAAATGTTCTGTAGATATCTGTCAGGTCCATTTGTTTCATAACTTCTGTTAGTTTCACTGTGTCCCTGTTTAGTTTCTGTTTCCACGATCTGTCCTTTGAAGAAAGTGGTGTGTTGAAGTCTCCCACTATTATTGTGTGAGGTGCAATGTATGCTTTGAGCTTTACTAAAGTGTCTCTAATGAATGTGGCTGCCCTGGCATTTGGTGCGTAGATATTCAGAATTGAGAGTTCCTCTTGGAGGATTTTACCTTTGATGAGTATGAAGTGTCCCTCCTTGTCTTTTTTGATAACTTTGGGTTGGAAGTCGATTTTATCCGATATTAAAATGGCTACTCCAGCTTGTTTCTTCAGTCCATTTGCTTGGAAAATTGTTTTACAGCCTTTCACTCTGAGGTAGTGTCTGTCTTTTTCCCTGAGATGGGTTTCCTGTAAGCAGCAGAATGTTGGGTCCTGTTTGTGTAGCCAGTCTGTTAGTCTATGTCTTTTTATTGGGGAATTGAGTCCATTGATATTAAGAGATATTAAGGAAAAGTAATTGTTGCTCCCTTTTATTTTTGTTGTTAGAGTTGGCATTCTGTTCTTGTGGCTGTCTTCTTTTTGGTTTGTTGAATGATTACTTTCTTGGTTGTTCTAGGGCGTGATTTCCGTCCTTGTATTGCTTCTTTTCTGTTATTATCCTTTGAAGGGCTGGATTCGTGGAAAGATATTGTGTGAACTTGGTTTTGTCGTGGAATACTTTGGTTTCTCCATCTATGGTAATTGAGAGTTTGGCCGGGTATAGTAGCCTGGGCTGGCATTTGTGTTCTCTTAGTGTCTGTATAACATCTGTCCAGGCTCTTCTGGCTTTCATAGTCTCTGGTGAAAAGTCTGGTGTAATTCTGATAGGCCTGCCTTTATATGTTACTTGACCTTTCTCCCTTACTGCTTTTAATATTCTATCTTTATTTAGTGCATTTGTTGTTCTGATTATTATGTGTCGGGAGGAATTTCTTTTCTGGTCCAGTCTATTTGGAGTTCTGTATGCTTCTTGTATGATCATGGGCATCTCTTTTTTTATGTTTGGGAAGTTTTCTTCTATTATTTTGTTGAAGATATTAGCTGGCCCTTTAAGTTGAAAATCTTCATTCTCATCAATTCCTATTATCTGTAGGTTTGGTCTTCTCATTGTGTCCTGGATTACCTGGATGTTTTGAGTTAGGATCCTTTTGCATTTTGTATTTTCTTTAACTGTTGTGTCGATGTTCTCTATGGAATCTTCTGCACCTGAGATTCTCTCTTCCATTTCTTGTATTCTGTTGCTGATGCTCGCATCTATGGTTCCAGATCTCTTTCCTAGGGTTTCTATCTCCAGCGTTGCCTCACTTTGGGTTTTCTTTATTGTGTCTACTTCCCCTTTTAGTTCTAGTATGGTTTTGTTCATTTCCATCACCTGTTTGGCTGTGTTTTCCTGCTTTTCTTTAAGAGCCTGTAACTCTTTACCAGTGCTCTCCTGTAAATCTTTAAGTGACTTATGAAAGTCCTTCTTGATGTCCTCTATCATCATCATGAGAAATGTTTTTAAATCTGGGTCTAGATTTTCGGTTGTGTTGGGGTGCCCAGGACTAGGTGGGGTGGGAGTGCTGCGTTCTGATGATGGTGAGTGGTCTTGATTTCTGTTAGTAGGATTCTTACGTTTGCCTTTCGCCATCTGGTAATCTCTGAAGCTAGCTGTTTTAGTTGTCACTGTTAAGAGCTTGTTCTTCAGGTGACTCTGTTAGCCTCTATGAGCAGACCTGGAGGGTAGCACTCTCCTTAGTTTCAGTGGGCAGAGTATTCTCTGCAGGCAAGCTCTCTTCTTGCAAGGCAGGTACCCAGATATCTGGTGTTCGAACCAGACTCCTGGCAGAAGTTGTGTTCCACTCACTAGAGGTCTTAGGATCACGTGTGGAATCCTGTGTGGGCCCTTGCGGGTGTCAGGCGACTCAGCTGGCAAGGTAGCCGGGGCTCGAGTGGAGTGGAAGGGGTTTGTGCCCCAGATCAAGCCCGGGTAGCCTGCTTCCCTATGTACCGCAGTCTCAAGTTCCACGCGATTGGATTGGGGCAGGCACTGTGGTCCACTCACCAGAGGTCTTAGGGTCCCGTGGGGAGTCCCGTGTGGGCCCTTGCGGGTGTTGGGCAAGACTCTGCTGGCAAGGTAGCCCGGGGCTCGAGTCTCGAGTCGAGCGGAAGGGCTAGAATAACATTTTCTAATTAGTGTAATTTAGAAGTCCATTGTGCCTCAGTTTTATTGAATTTAAGTTTTGAAGGTTTTTTTTTTGTCTTATTTTAGCTATAAGATTATTGTTTTCATTTAACATAGATATTTTTTCTTTGTTTAGTTTTATGTCATCATTAGCACTTAAAAACAAGTAGTTACTTGAGAGGCAGCAGCAGGTTTATCTCTGAGCTTGAGGCCCGCCTGGTTTACAGAGAGAGCCTCAGGACAACAAAGGCTACACAGAGAAACTCTGTCTCAGAAACAAAACAAAACAAAACCAGAAATAGTTAAGAATTGTTTGTGGACATGACTGGAACCTGAATTTTGATGTATTATACTTCAATTAAATTAGCTTTGTGACATTCAAGACAGAATGTTAGTTTTTGTGACTATGTATATGAACAAAGTAAATTGCAATAGCAGAAATAATTGACAAAATGTTGCTTGGTGATTTGCTGATATTCATAGACCATGAAAGCTTCCAATTTAATTATATATATGTTAGTAAATTAAGAAATATATCAAACCAGCAGCCAGATTAAGTGATAAAAACCCTACCACTCTAGATATTTTTTTTTTGTCTTCTGGTCACTGTCCCTCATGGAGAAGAATTACTCTCTGAGTACTATAATCATAGCTTTAACTATTTGTAAAAGAAAATACTTATTAGCATAGTAATGGGTTTCATCTTATTTCCATACATGTACATTGTATATTTTGACCATCTCTCCCCCCCCCCCCCCCATTATCCTTTCTTATCCCCCCACACTCCTGTTTTCCCCTTTGTCTCTCCAACTGGCCTTTCTTTTTCCTGTTTGGTTGGTTGGTTGGTTGGTTGATTTTTTTTTTTTTTTTTTTTTTGGTGACCCAAAATTCCTTAAGACTGTATGCAGGTGCTTAGGCACTTATTGGTAGCTACACCCTGCTGCTAACTGCAGACACATTCCAAGTAAGAAGTGGGATTGGTTCCAGGAGTCTCCACACTCCAGGACAGGGTTTGGGATGGCCCAACCATATGCAGGTCTTGTGAGTTTGACAGTTAGGTCATGCCCAGAGCTAAGCAGTCCACACCACTACTCACTCTGTTCTCTGGCTCTTATATACCCTCTATCCCTTTTTTCTTGTTTCCCTGGGCATTGGAAGAGGTCATAAAGATGTACTGTTTATGGCTAGACTCACTCATGCAATATTCACCCATGGATCTCTGCAGCCATTGTTGATGAGGGCATAAGGAAGCTCCTCTGACTAACACTGGCAGTAGCACTAATCTTACAGGCATAAACATCGGTATTTAGAAGGCAGGATGATGGGCGTATCCCATCCATTTACTAAGCTGGCCACAGTCATTTGTCTCCTAGCCACAGTTGGGGATTGGTTTAATAGTACCAAATGTGAATTCCTTCTTGAGGCATGGACCGAAAACCCAGTCACAAATTGGTTAGGTGTTCCTGTAGGGTCCTTGCTCCTCTTAGGAGGTTTATGCCACACTATCAGTGTAGAGGCCAGAGGGCAACTTGTGAGATTTGGTTTTCTCCCCACCTGGCTGGGTTCCAGGTTTGAACTCAGGTTGTCATGCCTGGCAGCAGGTACTTTGATCTGTTGAGACATCTTTCTAGCCCTTGTCATTTCCTTACTTTGTTGTGTCTATGTGTTATTGGCCTCAGAATGATACAGGTTTGTAAAGTAAGTTGATAGCACCTCCCCCTTTACTGTTTTATGGAATAACTGGAGAAAGGTTGGAATTAGATCTTTAAAGGGTGGTAGAATTCTGTAGTGTACCCATCTGGGTGTACACATTTTTTATTTGGAAGGTTTTTACTTTCTGTTTTCATCTTGTTCCTTGTGACATATCTGCTATATTCTTTATCTCATCTTATTTTAACTTTGGTATGTCATTTGTGTCTAGAAATTTCTCTACTTCTTCTAGATTATCCAATTTAGTGTACTATGTTTTCAAGGTATGTCTACCATTTTCTGGATTTTATTGGTAACTGCTATAATCCCTTCTTTTCAACTCTGATTTTACAGCTTGAATATTCTCTTAGTTTTACCAAAGGTTTCTTTATTTTGTTGATATTTTCAAAGAATTGACTGTTTTCTTGATTCTTTGTATTTTTAGAACTTCTATTTGAATAATTTCTGCCATGATTAGGGACCTTATTTTTGTATTATTATTTTTAACTTTAAAAATTGTGTGTGTGTGTGTGTGTGTGTGCATGTATACCTGTGTGTCTGCTTGCTGTAGTGTGCATGTGTGTGCATACAGAGGTCAGAGATTTTGTGAGAGTTCTCTCCATTTACCGTGTGGGCTCCTGGGACCCACTTGGATCCTAAGGTGTGGTAGCAGATGCCTTTCCCTCCTCTGCTCCTTTCTTATGGTCAAATAGAATACAAAAAATTATTTCAGTTTTGTGTGTGTGTGTGTGTTGAGACTTGCTTTGTGTTCTATATATGATCTATCTTAGAGAAAGTTCTGTGGACTGCTGGCAAAATGTTAGTTTCAGTGTTTGGAAGTCATCCACTTGATCTAGGATGTCATGCACTTCTGATGCTTTGTTCTGTTGATGGCCAGTGCTGTGCAACCGGCCCAAGGGGAGAATTTTACTTGCTTTTCTACTATTGGCTGCTGCCCTTAATGTGGCTTTTTTTTCCCCTAGCTGTTTAGAATGTCCTTTGATTTTCCAATACCTCCCTATACTCCAGCTTTCCCTAGCTTATTTTCTTGAGATTTTGGCTAAGTATACCTGAATGTTGCCATCTGTGTTGGATTTGGCAGGTTTATCTATTTTGAAAATAAATGTAAATAGAAAACAAAGTGTTTTGTGGTTATCATACATATTGCCGCACACAATTATAATTCACTGGCTAGTACTTTACTATGTCTCTTTCCTTTTGTCTTTTATACTCCTGAACCTTGACGGGGGTCTTTACAGTTCTGGGGTACTGAACTAGTTGTGCTGTAGTTTTTCCTCATCAAAATATGTGCGTATGTTTTATGTATGTGGAGTTATAGAACAGGGATATGCTACATCAAGAAAAAAACTTTTTACAATTTTGTTTATGTGAGGAGGAGAAAGCATATAGTTGCTCAAGATCTGGTATCAGTTACTATGGATAGAGAGCTAAAGCAGTGGCCAAGGTTATCCTAACATATATGTAAGCAGTGACACTTGGAAGGCTTAGATGTCCAAGTAGTTATCATCTCATTGTGTGCTGCATCTGTGATGCTGGAATACCAAAACACCAAGTCATATGGATTCTAGGCATTCTAATTTCTGTGACTCTGGTTCCATTAGTGTGGCCTCTATGTTTAGATTATGTGTGCATCTGCGTATATCTACACATTTGTAGTTTTTATTTGTGTTTAGAGGTAGAGTTCCATGCAGCCCAAGTCGGCTGAGCTCAGCCGTGCTGTGTAGCTGAGGGTGACTCTGAACTCCTTCCTTCTGTCACCTCCCAGAGCTGAGATTACAGGTATGGGCACTGTGCCCGATTGTTTGTTGTATCTTAAAAGTTTAGTTCTTTTAGTATATTAAGAATAAATTATTGTCTAGTTGTGGTAGTACATGCCTTTTAATACCATCCCTCAGGAAGCAGAGGCAGGCACGTCTCTGAGTTCAAGGCCAGTTAGGACTACACACAGTCAGACCCTCTCCCAATGTCAAGAAATAAATTATTGGAATTTAATAATATTTTTGCTATATGTACTTTTTATTTTGAATTTCCCTTTTGTTATTTGTCATCTTAATAACTTTTCGTTAGTTATTATAGGAATTTAAAGAAAAAAATCATTAAATGTTACGGCTCTAATGGTGGTGGTACCTGGGAGAATGGAGCCCATAAACGAGGTGGACTAAAGTTTCATGTAAAGTTCCATGTTTATTCAGA